>NC_073383.1:32659860-32959860 GCF_028641065.1 Leucoraja erinaceus | reverse complement strand
TTAAAAAATGTATAAAATTGAGAGTCATATATTTAGACAGAACCTATTCCTCAGGCTAGAAATGTCAAAGACTAGAGGCCATAGCTATGTGTGAGGGGTACAGTTTAGAGGAGATGTGCGTGGTAAGTTGTTTGTACATTCTCCCTGTGACCACGTGGGTATTCTCCAGGTGCCCTGGTTTCCTCCCACACTCCAAAGACTTACGGGTTTGTAGATTAGTTGACCTGTAAATTGTTCCTAGTGTGTAGGATAGAGCTAGTGTATGGATGATTGCTGGCTGGCATGGACTTGGTGGGCCGAAGGACCTGATTCTATGCTGTATCTCTAAAACTAAACTAAAGTATATCTATCTTTGGTCAATCATATGTCACCTCTGCTAATGTTCATTCATCTGTTATTCCTGTCTTAATTTTAAATTCACTTTCTTAGCCCTTGTAATCCTTGCGGCTGCTTGTTCAATGTTTAACTTTAACTTGTTCAAAGTTTCTTTAACTGTTGAAATAATTCCTCTAAAACTAAATACTTTGCTGCAATGTACCTTGGAGAAGAGGGTTATTTGGTTTCTGGGCCAGGCTAGCTCATGTTAACCAAAATTAATTCAAAACTCAATGAGTTTAAACAATATTCTGCTCAGATTAATGGATGCTCTAAAGCCTTTTTAATTAAGCAATCATTCTTGTCCCCAACACAATGGCTGCTAAACTATTATTTGCTTACCGAGTCTTCCCGATGTCTGCTCATTTGTACATGGGCTTTGGTTTTAAAATAATGTTGAGACCTGTCTCTTTCTAAAGTGGCTTTATAAATTTACTGTTGAGTGCATATTTGCAAAAGCCAAAGCAAAGAATGCACATTCCATTAATCCTTTTTAAAACAAAACCATATTAGCATCTAATGAATGCCAACTGCATAATTATAAACTTTCCGTGAACTTTAAATCAAAGAATTCTGAAGTTAATCGTAACAAAACAAAAAAGGTGACGAGGGCAAGACATGGAATAAAGGCCAAGTTACCCAACCTAATACTATGTAAAAATGATTAAATTATTTGGAAAATATATATAAATCTAAAGGTAAACTTTTTTTAAAAGCAAATTAAACCTTACTCTTTACATCAACCATCATCTATAATTTTCATTTAATGTTTGCGTGGTTGAGAGGAAATATATTTTGTTCAGTGAAATAGGATTGTATGAAGAGATATGCTTTGCAAGTGTGTTTAGTTTTAGAGATGCAGCATGGAAACAAGCCCTTTGGCTCACCGAGTCTGCACCGACCAGCAAGCACCCCCTACACTAGCACTGTCCTACACATTTGGGACAATTTACAATTTTACCAAAGTCAATTAACCTACAATCCTGCACGTCTTTGTAGTGTGGAGGATACCAGAGCACCCGAAGAAAACCCACAGGGTCAACGTACAAACTCCATACAGACAACACCTGAGGTCAGGATCGAACCCGGATCTCTGATGCTGTAAGACAGCAACTTTATCGCTGCGTACTGTTCTGCCCCTGTGATGTTATGGAGATTTTATAATTGGACACCATTAACATTGATTTACTGAACAATAAACGGCAGGAGATTGCTGTGAAAATGTTTCTAAACAGATGTCCTTTAAATTCTTGTAATTTTTCCAACAATTACACCATTTACATAATCAGTTGTTCGATCAAACTGCAGTTTTGCTTTAGACGAAATCATTATAAGGGAAAGTTAACTGAATGAGTGTTTTATAATTTTGAACTCCCTGTTTTCATACAACATATTGCATTTCATATGTTTGAATATGGTCAATATGTTGTTTAAATTATCGCTAACGTTGAACAAATCTTTAATAACTTGACACACGATGAAAATTGCTTCAGATTTTATCATTTCATATTATTTCAAGTCTTTATATGAACCTAAAACTAAATGTTTTAAAGCTGGAAAGTTGCATTTTCTTATTAGTTTGGGTACCCGCACATTGCATTATGTAAGTAAATTACATTGCTGCAATTTATCAAGCCTCTTTTAGAAACATAGAAACTAGGTGCAGGAGTAGGCCATTCGGCCCTTCGAGCCTGCACCGCCATTCAATATGATCATGGCTGATCATCCAACTCAGTATCCCGTACCTGCCTTCTCTCCATACCCCCTGATCCCCCTAGCCACAAGGGCCCCATCTAACTCCCTCTTAAATAACCTCTTAAATATAGCCAATGAACTGGCCTCAACTACCCTCTGTGGCAGAGAGTTCCAGAGATTCACCACTCTCTGTGTGCTAAAAGTTCTTCTCATCTCGGTTTTAAAGGATTTCCCCCTTATCCTTAAGCTGTGACCCCTTGTCCTGGACTTCCCCAACATCGGGAACAATCTTCCTGCATCTAGCCTGTCCAACCCCTTAAGAATTTTGTAAGTTTCTATAAGATCTCCTCTCAATCTTCTAAATTCTAGAGAGTATAAACCAAGTCTATCCAGTCTTTCTTCATAAGACAGTCCTGACATCCCAGGAATCAGTCTGGTGAACCGTCTCTGCACTCCCTCTATGGCAATAATGTCCTTCCTCAGATTTGGAGACCAAAAACTGTACACAATACTGCAGGTGTGGTCTCACCAAGACCCTGTACAACTGCAGTAGAACCTTCCTGCTCCTATACTCAAATCCTTTTGCTATGAAAGCTAACATACCATTGGCTTTCTTCACTGCCTGCTGCACATGCATGCCTACTTTTAATGACTGGTGTACCATGACACCCAGATCTCGCTGCATCTCCCTTTTTCCTAGTCGGCCACCATTTAGATAATAGTCTGCTTTCCCCTTTTTGCCACCAAAATGGACAACCTCACATTTATCCACATTATACTGCATCTGCCAAACATTTGCCCACTCACCCAGCCTATCCAAGTCACCTTGCAGTCTCCTAGCATCCTCCTCACAGCTAGCACTGCCCCCCAGCTTAGTGTCATCCGCAAACTTGGAGATATTGCCTTCAATTCCCTCATCCAGATCATTAATATGTATTGTAAATAGCTGGGGTCCCAGTACTGAGCCTTGGGGTACCCCACTAGTCACTGCCTGCCATTGTGAAAAGGACCCATTTACTCCTACTCTTTGCTTCCTGTTTGCCAGCCAGTTCTCTATCCACATCAATACTGAACCCCCAATACCGTGTGTAATAAACAAAAAATGTAGTTGAATATGGGAGTTTAGTGTTGGTTAGAGATGCAGTGTTGAAGCAAGCCATTTGGCCCGCTGAGTCCACACCGACCTTCGATCACCCGTTCACACTAGTTTTATACATTAACATCCATACCCTATGTACGAGAGGAAATTTACCTACAAACCCCTATGTCTGGGATATGGGAGAAAAGCTGATCACCTGGAGGAAACCCACATGGTCACAGGGAGAACATGCAAACTACACACACAGACCGCACCCGCGGTCAAGATCGAACTGAGGTCTTTTGTGCTGTGAGGCAGTGGCTCTACCGGCTGCGCCACTGTGCAGCTCAGTTGCATATTAAAATTAGAATATTATGCATCTTCCTTGTTATAATATACTAGACCACGTTGGGTCCCGCCCCCTCAACGCACGGTTGTGGGGGGTGGGGGGCCTGTGCCGTCACTCACGCACACACACACTAATCACCCCCCTTGATATTATATTAACATTATTAATTTGCTCCTTTTACCCCATCCCCGCCCGATCCACTCACGCATAGCCCCCAACTCACAGGCATGTCTAGAGAGGGAGTGGGAGGGGGCAGAGACAGAGAGGGAGGGGCAGAGACAGAGAGGGAGGGGCAGAGACAGAGAGGGAGGGGCAGAGACAGAGAGGGAGGGGCAGAGACAGAGACAGAGAGGGAGGGGCAGAGACAGAGAGGGAGGGGCAGAGACAGAGAGGGAGGGGCAGAGACAAAGAGGATGGGGTGAGGGAGACAAGAGAGGGGGGGAAAGAGAGAGGGGGAGTGGGAGGGGGAGCAGCGGGGAGTGGAGGAAGAGCGGTGGAGGGAGAAAGGGGGGGGAGCATGGAGCGGGGTACATCCAAAGGAGGACGGAGGGGTGGGGTGGGGTGCTGGCAGCGCGAGCAAGAACGGCAGGCACGCAGACCTATTGTGATGACATAAGTGAAAGACAGCCGTTTTTTTCCAATGTTGGTTCAGATTTTTGAACATTTTCATTGTGTGTGTGTATGTATGTCCCTCTCTCCAGCCCTCCCGTGTGATGCTCAGTCTAGTATTAACACTTAGTCTATCTTAACTTAATTAGGGAATTAAATGGCACACAAAGCTGGGTGATGGTGTGAGCTGCGAGGAGGATGCACTGAGACTGTAGGGTCTCTTGGATAGGTTGGGTGAGTGGCCAGAAGCATGGCAGTTGCAGTATTATGTTGGTAAATGTGAGGTTATCCACTTTGGTGGCAAGAACAGGAAGGCAGACTCTCATTTGAATAGTGTCAGATTAGGAGAAAGGGAGGTGCAATGAGACCTGGGTGTGCTTGTACATCTGTCACTGAAAGTAAGCATGCAGGTACAGCAGGCATTGAAGAAAGCCAATGGCGAGAAGATTTCAGTTTAGGAGCAAGGAGGTCCTACTGCAGTTGTATAGGGCCCTGGTGAGACCGCACCTGGAATAATGTGTGCAATTTTCCGGGATGGCGGGACTGATGTATGATCAAAGAATAGGTCGGCTGGGTTTGTATTCTCTGGGATTTAGAAGGATGAGAGGGGATTTTATAAAAACATATAAAATTATTAGAGGATTAGACAGCGTAGATCCAGGAAATATGTTCCTGATGTTGGTGGAGTCCAGAACCAGGAGTCACAGTTTAAGAAGAAGGGGTAGGCCATTTGGGACTGAGACGAGAAAAAACATTTTCATCCAGAGAGTTGTGAATCTGGAATTCTCTGCCACAGAAGGCAGTGGAGGCCAATTCACTGGATGTTTTCAAGAGAGAATTAGATTTAGCTTTTAGGGCTAAGGGAATCGAGGGATATGGGGAAAAAGCCTGAATAGGGTACTGACTTTGGATGATCAGCCATGAACATATTGAATGGCGGTACTGGCTTGAAGGGCCAAATGGCCTACTCCTGCACATATTTTCTATGTTTACCCTTCTCTCCTTATCTGTCACCCTTTTGTCTCCTTTTCACCTCCAGGCTTTATCAACTACTCTGCCCACCTGTCAAATGTCCCCCCCCCCCCACCGTACCTGTATCCACCTATCACTTGCTAGGCTTTGTCCTTCCCCCACCTCCCTTCACCTCTCCATTAGTCTGAATAAGGGTTGCGGCTCGAAACGTCATCTGTCCATTTCCTAAACAGGTGCTGCCTGACCCGCTGATTTCCTCTAGCACTTTGTGCGTTTTGCTTAAGGATAAAGATGAAGAATTGTTAATGATAAAGAAACACTGGTCTGATAGAAGAAGGCTTTGTACAGGAAGCAGAGGTTGATGAAATATTAGCTTTCATTAAAATTGGCTTGAATCCTGAAGGATCATTTGGTGTTTCAGTGAGGTGATTCATGAATATGCCAATTATTACACACTTTCCATTTAACATTACCTTCGGGATGTCATATGCAGTGAAGGGCACATTGTTACAAGAATGTTTGTATTCTTCCTCTATTAAATTAGTTATAAATAAAACCGGTTGTATTGGTGGTTCCTGTAACAATGCGATCATTCAATGGTGATGTTCTGTCGTTGACTAGGGAAGGAACAATGGGGGCCCGGCAAGGGGGGACCGCTGTGAGGGGGAGGTGGGGTTGGACAATGGGCAATGGGCACCCGGTATGGGGCGCTGCCGTGTGGGAGGGGGGAATTTGTAACTTTGTAAGCGCCCTTTATGGGTGTCTATTTGCATACCCTAGCAAGGTATGGAAGCAAAGAATTTCACTGTGATTTGTCACGTGACAATAAAGTATTCAATTCAAATCAATTTTGCCTTGAAATAAAACTTGGTTGAGATCTGTCATTTTACTTTTGATGCAGATTTACAGCATAAGAATAACTGGGGGTTGTACCACTGAATAACCTCCCTGCTCCGCAGTCTCGAGTGGCTGATTTCATGTTGGTAGATCTGCTTTTTAATTCAAACGCACACAAACAGTGCCTTGAGTATGCCACACCCGGAAGAAACCCACGTGCTTACGTTGATAATCTGCAAACTCCACACAGACAGCACCCAAGATTGAGGGTAGAGTTGCTGCTTTAAAGCGGTAGAGTCCAGGGTTTCATCCTGACTATGGGTGCTGTCCATATGGAGTTTGTACATTTTCTCAGTGACTGTGTGGGCTTTCTCCAGAAGCTCTGATTTCATCCCACATTCATCCCGCATTCTAAAGATGTACAGTTTTGTAGGTTAAATGGCTTCTGTAAATTGTAGATTGTCCCTAGTGTGCAAGACAGTGCTAATATACAGGGTAATCTGCCTCGGTGATCTAAAGGACCTGTTTCAACGCTGTATCTCTATAGTCTAAATCGGGATCGAACCAGAGTTTCTGGCACTGTGCTGCCCATTGCTTCAAGCTTTGTGTTATTTATGAATTACTCTGTTCTCTCATTTTTAGATCTTAACGGAGTGGGAACACATTCGCCTCCTAGAGTCATAGAGTGATACAGCATGGGAACAGACCCATTGGCCCCACACTGACCAACATGTCCCAACTACACTTGTCCCATCGGCCTGCTTTTGGCCTGTATCCCTCTAAACCTATCCTATCCATGTACCTGTCTAAATGATTCTTTAACATAACGATAGTACCTGCCTCAATTACCTCTTCTGTTGTTCTCTACACCCACCACCTTTGTGTAAAAAAAGTAATGGCCCAGGTTCCTATTAAATCTTTCCCCCCCCCTCACCTTATACCTATATCCTCTGTTCTCTATTCCCCTAATCTAGGCAATGGACTGTGCGTTTACCCGATCTTTTCCTCTCACAATTTTGTACACCTCTATAAGATCACCCCTCATCCTCCAGCGCTCCAAGGAATAAAGTCCTAGCCTGCCAAGCCTCTCCCTATACAGTGACCTCCATAATGTTTGGGACAAAGACCAATCATTTATTTATTTGACTCTACTCCACAATTTGAGATTTGTAATAGACAAAAAAATCACATGTGGTTAAAGTGCACATTGGCAGATTTTTGTCATTTTTATACATTTTGGTTTCACCATGTAGAAATTACAGCAGTGTTTATACATAGTCCCCCCATTTCAGGGCAGCATTATGTTTTGGGACACAGCAATGTCATGTAAATGAAAGTAGCCTTGTTTAGTATTTTGTTGCATATCCTTTGCATGCAATGACTGCTTGAAGTCTGCGAATCATGCACATCACCAATTGCTGGGTGCCTTTTCTAGTATTGCCGTCATCTTTAGCTGATACTTGTTTTGGGGGCTAGTCCCCTTCAGTTTTCTCTTCAGCATATAAAAGACATGTTCAATTGGGTTCGGATTGGGTGATTGACTTGGCCACTCAAGAATTGACCATTTTTTAGCTTTGAAAAACGTCTTTGTTGCTTTAGCAGTATGTTTGGGATCATTGTGTTGCTGTAGAATGAAACGCCAGCCAATGAGTTTTGAGACATTTGTTTGAACTTGTGCAGATAGGGTGTGTCTATACACTTCAGAATTAATTATGCTTCTACCATCAGCAGTTGTATCATTAATGAAGATCAGTGAGCCAGTACCTTCAGCAGCCAATGGATATACCTGCCAACCATATAACCCCCCCAGCCCCCCAACAGGCCATCTTGGCCCTACAGATCCGTGCCGAGCACTATTTTTCCCTTTAGTCCCACCTGCCTCCTTCCATACTTTGCTCTTGCCATCACTTCTGATATATGTTATCCATTTTCTTATCTTCCAATGATACCAATTTCCCCACCACTGTGGTGCTCTCATTCCATACCGCTACCACTCTCTGAGTAAAGAAGTTCCCCCTCACTTTACCCCTAGACTTCTGTCCCTTAATTCTGCAGTCATAGCCTCTTGTTTGAATCTTCCCTATTCTCAAAGGGAAAAGCTTCTGTGGACAGTGGTCATTGCTATAAATCCCCCCCCCCCCCCCCCCCCCCACACAACTGTCATTCACAGGTAAGGGGGTATGCTTTGGATCTTGACAGGTGCCTTCTTTTATCCATACTGTGCTCTTGACACCGAAAAAAGTTCCGAAAACCGTCCATCTGTCCCACAGATCTCGTTCCACACCAAAGGTCGCGTTTTAAGTACTTCTTGACAAACTGTAACCTGAAACGACCTACGGTTGCGGCCCAGGTCTGTACTACTCTTGCGGCTGCCTCCTCCCCGTAGACCTGGGAGACACTTAAACATCTGTAAATCATTGCTTAAATGTTAGTCCACAGTTGAAGAGCGTTTGGAGGGCTTACAGGTATTGGGGGGTTTTATTTATTATAAACTTTATTCTTCTCCCCTACCTGGTGGAGAGGCGGGGGAGCGGTCAATGCCTGCCAGTCGCCGTGCAGTAAGCTCCGCAGTGCTGCTCCGCCAACTCCCAGCTGGGGTGCCGGCGCCAGTTGTAGCTCCGACCCCGGCAAAGCTTCCCCAAGGTTTGGCGAGGCGCTCCAAATCCATTCTTGCCCGCGGCTCATAATGCGAATGTTGAGAGTTTCGGCGGCGTCGCAGCGCTGGGATACCAGTTGGGAAACAGCAATGCCTTTCCAAAGGGTTGCCGTGGGTAAGACTAGGAGCGCTGTGGCCGCCTTATACAAACATTCGCGGAGCTGGGACTGCGGGCACCTGAGCAATTACAACTGGATTTGGAGCACCTCGTGTCTCAAACAAGATGTTGCCCTGGGGGGACTAGCTCCAACCGGCGCCTAATTTCCACATGGTGAAACCAAAATGGACGGAATGTCCTTTAATAAAATGTTGACAATGTGCCGATTTAACCAACTAAGAATTTTTTTTTCCCCCTACAAATCTCAAATGGTACCAGTACCACCAGGCAAATACCTCCAAAGGGTCTGACTAACATTTATGCAATGATTTACAATATTTTCCCCGTCTCCCTTGGGAGGAGGCAACCGCCTCGTAAATTTTCAGGCCGACCCTTTACCTACCTAATCTACATCTTTCTTCCATTCGGAAATCCGAAAATGTCCGAAATCCGACAAGTGTCTGGTCCCAAGGCTTTCGGATAAAAGGTTGTGCACCTGTATTATAGAAATAATTCTTCTCTCATCAGCTGTGGGGGTCAGAATTTGGCTGCTAGTCCCATTTCCATGGCTAAGCTCACCAGTGCTCTTTTCTCTTCTTAATGATGTTACACAATACAGTTGATTTGGGGATCAGCCTAAGGTTTGGCTGGCTGTCTATCTACAGTGTTATTCTTGTTTCTCAGGTACATAATGACTTATTTCAGGAAAATTGGCAAACTTTGGGCCTCATGTTTCCCGGCAGCAATAAAAGTTTGGCAAATTGTGATGGAAAGACTGGAGGAAAGACTAGGTGCTGAGAGCTTACTCTGGACCTGCATTAAGGAGGTTGAATTAAACACACCTGAGCAATTACAAATGCCTGTGAAGCCATGTGTCTCAAACATTATGGTGCCCTGAAATGGGGGACTATGTGTAAACCCAGCTCTAATTTCCACATGGTGAAACCAAAATGTATAAAAATGTCCTTTAATAAAATGTGACAATGTGCAATTTAACCTACATAAATTATGGGTCTTTGTCCAAACATTATGGAGGGCACTGTATTTCAGGCCCTTGAGTCCTGGCAACATCCTCGTAAATCTTCTCTGCACCCTTTCCAACTTGACAACATCTTTCCTATAATATGATGCCCAGAACTGAACACAATACTCTAAATGTGGCCTCATCAACGTATTTTATAACTGCAATATGACCTCCCAACTTCTATATTCAAGATTCTGACCTTATTAACATATTAATCAGAATTGATCATTTCCATGGCTTTCTCTTTGTAACTTTATTCTTCTACATCGTACACAATACAGCTGATCACTGTGCTATCAACATATCTGGATTCTTGGCTTTCTATCTGACAATGTTAAACTTCCGAGGCTGTGGTACATGTGTTAGTTTCAGGAAAAGTGAAACATTAGATTACTTGTTTCCCGGCTACAGATACTTCTGGCTGAAATTGTGCCAGGAATCGAGGGTATTATTACAGGAAGTTACTCTGGAAAGTTGGAGGTTGAGTGGGGACCTGATAGAAGTATATAAAATTATGAGAAGCATAAAAAGGGTAGATAGACTGAGCTTTTTCCCAGGGTGGAAATGTCAAAGACTGGAGGGCAGAAGTTTAAGGTGAGAGGGACAAAGATTAAAGGAGATGTGCAGGACAAACTTATTTTACAGAGTGTGATGGGTGCCCGGAACACACTGCGAGTGGTATGGTGGAGGCAGATACGTTAGTGGTGTTTAAATTAAACCCTGTGCTGGCGATTCCATTTTGAGTCAAGAGTGTTCAATTCTCGTATGTACCCAAACGGAACAATGAAATTCTTACTTGCAGCACATTTGATAAGGTCCCACATAGGAAATTAGTGGGCAAAATTAGGGTACATGGTATTGGGGGTAGAGTGCTGACATGGATAGAAAATTGGTTTGCAGACGGGAAACAAAGAGTAGGGATTAACGGGTCCCTTTCAGAATGGCAGGCAGTGACTAGTGGGGTACTGCAAGGCTCGGTGCTGGGACCACAGCTATTTACAATATACATCAATGATTTGGATGAAGGGATTCAAAATACGAACTGTGAGGAGGATGCTATGAGAATGCAGGGTGACTTGGACAGGTTGTGGAAGTGGGCAAATGCATGGCAGGTGAAGTTTAATGTGGATAAATGAGACGTTATCCACTTTGGTAGAAAAACAGGAAGGCAGATTACTACCTAAATGGCGTCAAGTTGGGAAAAGGGGGAGTACAACGGGATCTGGGGGTCCTTGTTCATCAATCTATGAAAGTAAGCATGCAGGTACAGCAGGCAGTGAAGAAAGCGAATGCAATGTTGACCTTTATAACGAGGAGTCGAGTATAGGCCTGTAAAGAGGTCCTTCTGCGGTTGTAATAGAACCCTAAAAATGAGATCACACCTGGACAATAAATCAATGTGCAGTTTTTTGGTCCCCTAATTTGAGGAGGGTGCACATGGGCTTGCTGTTGAGGGCTGGTATAACGTGCAGGTTTAGAAGGTTCCATATTCTCCCAATGCTGGCCTGAATGTTATATGCTGAGCAGAATGGAGCAGCTGGGCTTGTACACTCTGGAGTTTCTTTAAGGATGAGAGGACCTAGTCATTGAACTTTTTGTCTATCTGTTAAGGGTTTGGACACACTAGAGGCAGGAAACATGTTCCTGATGTTGGGGGAGTCCAGAATCAGAACTTGTTGCTTGCATTCCAATGTTACTCCAGCACTTTGTGTCTTTCTTTGTCAGGCAGCATCTGCAGTTCCTTGTTTATATTGTATATTGATGGGATGTTTTCTTCAAACCAGACCATTCCTGCACCCCTGATTTTGTACGATTGTGCTGTCTGGCGACAATTCAACTTGGAGTAATTCCCTTCTCTTCCTCTCAGATGAAATGCAGAGCTCCAAGGACAGAGCAGGAATAAGCGAAACATGTCAACGGGTGTGGGTCGGATTTCACAGCGAGCTGAGGTGACTTTGTTGTTCTGTGCTTGTAAAAAGTGAACATTGTGAAGAAACATTGGATTGAATTACCTCTCTTTTTGCAGCTTTAGCACCTCGGTGCGTGACAAGGCACTTTGCAAAGAGATCTACTAAAGGAGTCTAACCATGATAAGAGATCTCTGTCTAAGCTCTTTTCAGTGTTGGGATTGATCATTGGAGTTGTATGATGCACCCATGGTTTGAGTGTAATGTTTCTCGGCAGGTGTCCTTTATTTTATTTTTATTTGAGTAAACATAGAAGCATAGAAATTAGGTGCAAAGTGGATCAGCACCTAAGCAACACATATACTTCTAATGCCAATATAGTATTGCGGCCAAGAACAGGTTGCATAATGTAGAACAAAGATCAGAACAGAACAAAGATCAGAACAGAACAGGAACAGGCCCTTCGGACCACAATGCCCATGCTAGACGATACTATTAATTAATTCCCTCTGCCTGCACGTGATCAATATCCCTCCATTCCCTGCATATGCATGTGCCTGTCTCAAAGCCTCAAACACCATTATCCTATCTGCCCCTAACATTTCCTTTAAACCCTTATTTTCACCTTAAACCTATGCCCTCTATTATTTGACATTTTTATTTGGGGGAAAAAAGATCCTGACTGTCTATCCTATCTATATTAATTTTTATAAACAGTTATCAGGTCTCCATTTGGTCTGTCTTTCCCCTCTCAGCTTGAACCCATGTCCTTTGGTTCCTGATTCCCCTACCCTGGGATAAAGACTGTGTGTTCACCCTATCTATTCCTTTCATGGTTTAATACACCTCTATAAGATCACCCCCCAGGCTCCTGCCCTCCAAGGAATAAAGCCCAAGCCTGCCCAACCTCTCCCTGTAGCTCAGGCCCTTGAATCCTGGCAATATCCTCGTAAAATCATGTGCGCTCTTACCAGCTCATTAGTATTTTTCCTACGGTAGGGTGACCAAAACTGAACGCAATGCTCCAACTGTGGTCTCACCAACGTCTTGTACAAGTACAACTTAAGGTCCCAAATTCTACACTCAATGCCTTAGTGATGAAGGACAATGTACTGAAAGCCTCCTTCACCACCCTATCCACCTGTGATGCCAAGTTCAGGGAACTATGTTCCTGCACTCCTCGGTCCCTCTATTTGTTTTTAGTGCTGGAGACAACATTTTGGTTTGGGACAGATTCAGTCTGAAGAAAAATCACAACCCGAAACGTTGTCTGTCCATTCCCTCCACAAATGCTGCCTGACCCTTTGAGTTCCTCCAGCATTTTGTATCTTGCTCCCTGTCACATATGAGGCTGATTTCATGCTGCTGTTACTACCCAGTGTGGCGTGGAATCACAAAATCTGGAAAAAGACAACTTTATTGTAAAAAATTGTTTCTGTGTTTGTAGTGGTGGGATGTTGACTGACTGATGTTTGGATGCATCATACACATAGGAACCCCCAGTCCTCACTTTATTCACTCGCCTTTCCCCATATTTCTTGATCTTATTTCATCCACCTGTTGAATCAAATGTTTTTAAGTCACGGAGTTTAAAATACACCGTAGCAATGGTGCAATTCCAACTCAATCTCAGTCAGCCAATTCTCCAGACCTTTTGGATGTGCTGGCCAGTAATCATTTTTGTTGCCCCAACTGCTAATAAATTCCCCAGCCTAACAACTCTGCAAAGTATAATCATCAGCCTAAAGAAGAGCCCCGACCTGAAACGCCATCTGTCTATTCCTTCCACTAATACTGCCTGACCTGCAGAGTTCCTCCAGCACCTTGCCTTTTGCTCAAAATTCCAGCATCTACAGTTCCTTGTGTTTTTATTCTACAGATAATTAGACATTTGTAAGATGGTCATGCCTTACAAATGTTTAAGCGCGAAGGAGTTGCTACCTCACAGCGCTAGGGACCCGGGTTTTATCCTGATCTCGGGTGCTGTCTGTGTGGAATTTGCACGTTCTCCCTGTGACCATGTGGGTTTCCTCCGGGTGCTCTGGTTTCTTTCCTATCACAAAGACGTGCCAGTTTGTCAATTAATTGGCCCTGTAAATTGCCCCCTAGTGTGTAGGGAGTGGATGTGAAAGTGGGATAAAATAGAGGCCAGTTACACTCTAAAGAGGCCATTAACCTACAAACCCATGTATTTGGGATGTGGGAGAAAGCCAGCACCCAGAAATGCAGCTAGAGTCAGAAAGACTTCCAGCATCTGTAGTCTCTTGTGCGTCTAAAATATAATCTTGTTTTCTGTTGCAAATCCCTTGCATTTAATATCAATTCTGTAGACACAAGTTCTTTGCCTCTCAGTTGCTGAAAGCAACCCTCTTCCATCTACCGTGTCCCACTTTTATAATTGTAAATAATCTACCATCTCACTCTGCAATTAGTTTTCTTTGATCAATAAAATCCAATTTGTTTTTCTATTGTAGGATACATAATAAATTTCTGCATGGGTTGTGCTATAAAATCATAGACTAATTTATGTTAAATTGAGTGTTCATATTAGCTAAATATATTTGTCATTTTTAGACGATCAGATAATTTAAGATTTAGTTTGTATACAATTACATATTCAATTCTGATTCTGTAGATTAATGTAAAATTATGTTTCTTCAATTGAGTACATGATGATAAAATTACAGGATATAATTCATTTTGTCAATCAGTACGCTTGGTAAACTGCAAAAATATAAAAGTTATTCTATTGTTACTTAGCTGAAGACAGTAAATATCATTTTTATAAATATCTAGTCTTCCAAATAACAGCAGCTTGCAGACATGAAATAACCTTTATGGGTCATATGTTTAAAGTCAAGTATTGTTGAGATGTTCAAAATCTTTTTCAATATTCCTTTTGTAGTTATGCACGTAGGTGAGGCTGCATTTGGAGTGTTCAGTTTTGGTCACATTGCTACAGGAAGGATGTCATTAAGCTGGAAAGAATGGAGAGAAGATTTATGACGATGTTGCCAGGAATCGAGGAGTGGTTGGGTAGGCTAGGACTTTATTTCATAGAGCGTGCAAGGCTGAGGGGTGATCTTATCGAGGGATATAAAATCATGAGGGGAATACATAAGGAGAATGTACAGTCTTTTACTCGGGGTAGGGGAATCAAGAACCAGAGGACAAGTATATGATGAGAGAGGAAAGATTTAATAGGCACCCGAGGGATAACTTTTTCACACACAGAGGGGTGAGTATATGGAACGAGGAGGTAATTTAGTCGGGTACAATAATATTTAAATGACATTTGGATGGGTACATGGATAGGAAAGGTTTAGAGGGATATGGGTAAAGAGGACTAGCGTAGATGGGTGTCTTGTTGGCATGGACGAGTTGAGGTGATTGGCCAGTGCCTCGGGGCTCTCTTCAGAAGTGGATTACAGTTTTGTATGTAACTGTAAAAAAGAAAAAAACTCAAAATGCTTGAAAAACCCAGTAGGTCAGAAGGTGTCCATGGCTGGAGAAAGAGTTAATGTTTCAGTTTTGGGACTCTTCAAAACTGAGAGAGGGCAAATAAGTCCATGTAGGGAGAAGCAAAGATGTCTGAATGGTGGCCGATTAGGAAAAGGGGAGATGCAACGAGACCTGGGTGTCATGGTACACCAGTCATTGAAAGTAGGCATGCAGGTGCAGCAGGCAGTGAAGAAAGCGAATGGTATGTTAGCATTCATAGCAAAAGGATTTGAGTATAGGAGCAGGGAGGTTCTACTGCAGTTGTACAGGGTCTTGGTGAGACCACACCTGGAGTATTGTGTACAGTTTTGGTCTCCTAATCTGAGGAAGGACATTCTTGCCATAGAGGGAGTACAGAGAAGGTTCACCAGACTGATTCCTGGGATGTCAGGACTTTCATATGAAGAAAGGCTGGATAGACTCGGCTTGTACTCACTAGAATTTAGAAGATTGAGGGGGAATCTTATAGAAACTTACAAAGTTCTTAAGGGGTTGGACAGGCTAGATGCAGGAATATTGTTCCCGATGTTGGGGAAGTCCAGAACAAGGGGTCAAAGTTTAAGGATAAATGGGGAAATCTTTTAGGACTGAGATGAGAAAAACATTTTTTACACAGAGAGTGGTGAATCTCTGGAATTCTCTGCCACAGAATGAAGTTGAGGCCAGTTCATTGGCTATATTTAAGAGGGAGTTCGATGTGGCCCTTGTGGCTAAAGGGATCAGGGGGTATGGCGAGAAGGCAGGTTCAGGATACCGAGTTGGATGATCAGGCATGATCATATTGAATGGTGGTGCAGGCTCGAAGGGCCGAATGGCCTACTCTTGTACCTATTTTCTATGTTTCCATGTTTCTATGTCTGATAAGGCGAACCATCCTCTCAACAACTCGAGAGCAGCCCTGAGCCATCATCTACCTCATTGGAGACCCCCTCGATTAGGTTTAATTGGACTTTACTGGACCTTATCTTGCACAACAGTAATCGAGGTGTACAAAATCATGATTAGAACAGTGTAAGGAGGAACTACAGATGCTGGTTTACACAGATGATAGCTACAAAATGCTGGAGTAACTCAGCGGGCCAGGCAGCACCTCTGGAGAAAAAGAATAGGTGATGTTTTGGGGTCTGAAGAAGGGAACCAATCCGAAACATTACTCCTTTACCCCTGAGATATTGCTGACCCGCTAGATGACTCCAACATTTGTGACTATCCTCCGTGAATAGAATAGATCGGGTAGATGTACAGAGTCTCTTGATCAGAGTAGGGAAATCGAGAAGCAGAGGACATAGGGTTAAGATGAGGGGGATGGCGAGGAGGAAAAATATGTAATAAGTACCTGGCATTTAACTAACCCTGTATTGTACGCAAGATTTTAGCATCTGTCATTCCATGTATCTAACATACATTGACTATATTAGCTGCTCAAAGAGATCACTCCACTTGCAATTCCCCTGTCCACTATCTCCCCCCTCCCACAAGTTCCTTGTCACAAATCTACTTGCCCTTGCTAGTCATAGTCTCATGGAGTCATAGAGTCAAACCTTGTGGAAACATGCCCCTTGGCTCAACTTACCCATGCTGACCAACATGTCCCATCTACACTGGTCCCACCTGCCCACATTTGGCCCATATCTTTCCAAACTTGACCTATTCATGTACCGGTCCAAATGTCCCTTAAACATTCTGAAAGTACCTGCCTCAACTACCACCTCCAGCAGCTCGTTCCATACACCCACCACCCTCTGTGTTTAAGGGAAAAAAAAGTGGTACACCCAGCGGTAGAACTGCTGCCTCGTAGCGGCAGAGACCCAGGTTCAATCCCTACTAAGGGTGCTGTCTTTATGGAGTTTGTATGTTCTCCCCGTGACTGCATGGGTGTTCTCCAGGTGCTCCAGTTTCGCCCCTCCCACCCACATCCCAAAGATGTGCGGGTTTGTAGGTTAAATTGACCTGTAAATTATCCTTAGTGTGAAGGATTAAACTGGTGTACGGATGATCGTTGTTCGGTGGGGCCAAAGGGCCTGTTTGCACGCTGGATCTCCAAACTAAACTAAATTGAAGAAACAAAGAACCGCAGATGCTGATTTATCGCAAATGACAGACACAAAGTGCTGGAGTAACTCAGCGCATCAGGCAACATCTCGAGAGAAAAAGGATGACTGACGTTTTGGGTCGGGATCCTTCTTGATACTAAATTGAAATTCTGTTGTAGGATATGGTTTAGATGTGCTGGCCTATTATGTTATTACAGATTTCCCCTGGCAGTCGACTAAAGTCGGATGTGACAGAGAGTGGAATGGGCAACGTTTGAGCCTGTGTCAACGTATTCAATGGCACAATACCTGTCAAAATACTGTGGGGATAAGGTTACCAAGGGATGAGATGTGATACTGAAATTGCAAGGTTACGGAAAGGATACTTTGCTCCGGTTTTGCTGTGCGAGTTGAGATTAATATTTTAATGACTAAAATAAAGGAAGCAGATAACAGACAATTTCACCCAGTGTAGAGAGAATTTGACCTTGGCTTCTTGGGTCTGGTGCAGCTGAAAACACTCAAGGTATCTGTTAACGACTGACCAGAGGCTGCAGAATCCATCCAAAAGCAGAGTGAAATTCTTTTCTTACATACACTTCAGTACAATATTGCCATATATAAGCACATCCTCTTTAAACGTTGATTTGTCTAATTTCAACTGAGTCCTGCATTTCTCCCCCCACCCCATCTCAAGTCAACCACAGCGTAAATGAAATTGTGTTTAGTGCAAGATAAAGTCCGATTAAAGATCGTCTGCGGGTCTCTAAGGTGGGAGGTCAGCACAGCTCTCTAGTTGGTGATAAGGTGGCTCAGTTACCTAATAGCCTTGAATCTGGCTGTATTTCAGGGCTGAACAGCGGCACAGCGGTAGAGCTGCTGCCTTAGCGCCCAAGACCCGGTTTCAATCCTGACTACGGGTGCTGTCTGTGTGGAGTTTGTACGTTTGCCTGTGATCGCATGGGTTTTCTCTGGGTGTTTTTGGCTTCCTCCCATGCTCCAAAGGCATACATTTTTGTAGGTTAATTGTTGTCGGTAAAATTGTAAATTGTTCCTTGTGTGTAGGATAATGCTAGTGTACGGGGTGGTCGGCATGGACTCGCTGGGCCGAAGTGCCTGTTTCCACTCTGTATCTCTAACGTCTCAAGTATACATTTTCAAACTTCTATACCTCTTGCTTGAAGGGAGAAGGGAGAAAATGGGAGTGACCGGGGTGAGACTGATCCCCGAATCTGGAGGGACGGGTGCAAGAGGTGGGCCATGGGGTTTTGTTGTTGGACTGGGAACCCATGGTGAAAGTCTGTACTCCATAATTCTAACAACGTGGGTCGAAGGGCCTGTTTCCAGGCGGTACAGCTCTACGATTTTTGTCCCTCAAAAACTCTGCAGCAGCTTTCATGGTGTTTGGCAGAAAGCCTTTGAATCTGCCGTAGCTTTTTTTTTGCACAATTGATGGCATTGCAGTTAACATTGACACAGGCAGCAGCTGTGTGCCACAGGAAGTGCAGGAAGAAAGACAAAATGTAGCAAGCAGCCAAATAAAATTACCATATTGTTAAATTAAGCCTTCTTCACAATATTGTCAATATTGTATGAATCACTGCATGTGGCTATTGATTCTGTACATGGCGATCTCATGGCTTCATTTTACTCTATTTAGGTTAGTTTTAGAGATACAGCACGGAAAGTGGCCCTTTGGCCTGCCACGCCCACACCAACCATCGAACACCCATTCACACTAGTTCCATGTTATCCCACCTTCATATCCACTCCCTACACATTAAGGGCAATTTACAGAGGGCCTAACAACTAATAAACCTGCACATCTTTGTGATGTGCGGGAAACCTACACAATCACAGAGAGAACATGCAAACTCCACACAGAGAGCACCTGAGGTCGAGATCGGACCTGCGCCTCTGGTGCTATGAGGCATTTCTGACAAATAGAAACATAGAAACTGGTGCTATGAGGCATTTCTGACAAATAAGATGACATTTAAGAAACATTTAGACAAGTACTTGGATAAGATAGGTTTAGAGGGATATGGGCCAAAAGCAGGCAGGTGGGACTAGTGTAGATGGAGCATGTTGGTCGGCGGGGACAAGTTGCGCCAAAGGGCCTGATTCCATGCTGTCTGACTATGATTAACAGGCCTATAGTTCTATGGGCTTACTGTCTCGCTTCTTTGATTATATGAATAACATTAGCTGCCCTCCCCTCTTTTCTGGTGTTTACATTTGTGACAGTGTCTCCGTGGCCTCTTCTCTTATCCCAAGGTCAGGATCGAACTGGAGCTGTGAGGCAGCACCTCCACCACTAAACCGCTGTGCCGCCCATGTACCGTTCTAAATGTTCTACTGTTTCCAGTCTGAAGAATGGTCCTGACCTGAAATGTCATTCATCCTTTTTCTCCAGAGATGCTACCTGACCTGCTGGGTTAGTCCAGCACTTTGTGTCTATCTGTTTCTATGATATAAACCTGCATCTGCAGTTCAGGTCAGTCCTGAATGTAGAATAGAAAGAGGCTCTTTGGCCAAACTCACCCTTGCTAACCAAGACATGCCATTTGGCTGCTCTCAGCTGGTGTCTCTCTAAACTTTATTCTTGTGATAGACGGGAAAAGTGGAAGATCAGAGGATGGCAAATCAAACATTGCAGGTTGAATGTGTAGGAAGGAACTGCAGATTGGGATTTATACCGAAGAAAGACACAAAATGCAGGACTAAGTCAGCGGGGCGGGCAGCACCTCTGTAGGGGGACTTTGGATCGGAACCCTTCTGCAGACTAAAAGAGGTGGGGTGGGGGGGACAGACAAAACTGGAGGTGAGAAAAGATTCAAGGCTAATCAGGGTGGACTGTCTTTTTATGGGCTTGAAATGGGCCTGGAAGTGGTGGGGTGATGAGCAGTAACTGCTTTTGAATATATGCTTGGCATCTTAAAACATCACTGAATTCTGCTTCATCCAGCTAGCTCAGGAAATCCAGCTATATTAAGTGTTGAATTGGAATAAAGTTAAAGAGATGCTGTAAAGAGTAAAGTCTCAAGTGTGTTTAATTGATGTCTGTACCAACAATGGAACGGTGAAATTCATACTTGCGGGTTGACAGGCTCATAAATGCAATTACGCACAGATAATATATAATAAACATGAATTCAATAAGCAAATAAACACAATACTAATAATGCAACCCCCCCCCCCCCCCCCCCCCCCCCAAAGTCCACAGTGCAACCAAAGACACAGGCTGAAGAAGATCACAGTTGCTGAGGTTAGTATTGTACAGTGTATTGTTCAGTGTTCAAGAGCCTGATGGTTGCTGGGAAGAAGCGGTTCTTGAACCTGGAGGTCAGGGTTTTCAGGCTCCTGTACCTTCTTCCCGATGGTAGCAGCGAGATGAGAGCGTGACCAGGGTGGTGTGGATTTTTGATCCCTTTGATGGTGGGGAGGTTAGTACCCGTGATGGTCTGGGCAGTGTCCACCACTCACTGTAATCTCCTTTGTTCCTGGGTGTTTGAGTTGCTGAATTTGGCCGTGATGCAACCAGTTGTATTGTCGCCTCTCCCGTCCCTGCAGACTGCCCACTCCCACAGGCATCTCAGCCTGCCTTTCCTGAAGATGGAACAGCATTGAGGCAATGAGTGTATTTCTCTGGGACCCCACAGTAAGGGATAAAACATCTGCTATCAATATCTGTAATTATCTTGTCTCCGAATATGAATGCAGGTAAAATCAAGGCTGGAAATTATACAAAACGGAAATGCATTAATCCATGTTTGATTAAGAATTGTTTTAATAATATGTAATAGGTGACTCAAGTAAATTCACACTTATGTAAGCAATTCTTTAAGCCCACTGAGTTGTGCTTCTTGATAGCAGTACGCTACTGCCATCGCATGCGGCCATTTCCACAAGCCAGTTGGCTGTTCTCGTGAATGCTCCCCCCATGGTCTCCCAACCGTGGTCTCCCCGTTGCGGTCTCTACCTCGGAGCTCCCTCCGCGTTCACCATGTTGAATAGTAAATTTACTCATACGCAGGAGCACTTCTGTTTCCGACTTACACAAGGATCGATGGGGTGTAATTCACATAAGCCAGAGAGCACCTGTATATAAAAGTGAATATTTGGAGTAATTTAATTGACATGGCAATTTCAATCATGTGTAAGGGTTTTTTTTAATCAATGCAAATCTTTATGTGATCTTTGTGCTTGAATGACATAAAGTCACAATTTTGATGAAGCTATATTTAAATGATTCTGCGTGAGGCTAACTCCGATATTCAACTTGCAATAAAACTAATCAGACACACAGTGCTGGAATAATTCAGCAGGTCGGACAGCATTGGAGTACATGGATTGGTGACATTTTTGTCGGGATTCTTCTTCAGACTGATTCCCCTTATCTGACACCCTTTTGTTTCCCCTTTGCCTTTGTCACTTACTCCACTCATTTGCCAATGACCCCCCCCCCCCTCACATGTATTCCCCCCCCACTCCCCAGGCATTGTCCCGCCCCCCCCCCACCCCCCCCCTTTTCTCCCCCCCCCCCCCCCCCCCCTGAAAAAGGATCCTGACCCAAAACACGGTCTGTCCAATCCCTCCACAGATGCTGCCTGATCCGCTCAATTCCTCCAGCACTTGTGTCTTTAAACAATATTTAAACCAGCATCTGCAGTTCCTTTCGACCACATAAATCTATTAAACCTCTGTTATTCCTGCAGTCCGTCTGTCTTTTTCTTTTTTTCTTTCTTTTTGTTCCTTTGTCATGTTTTAGTTAATTTTGTTTTATTAAGTTGTGTATGTGTGTGGGTGGGTGGGGTGGGAGAAACATGTTTGGTCTCTACCTTCGGGGGATGCGACTTTTTTTCTGTCGTATTCCCCGTCCCCGTCTCCGTCTGCGCCGAGGCCTAATGGCGGAGCTGGCGACCTCGGAGCTGTGGTGGTGGCAGCGGTAGCGGCAGCGGAGACCCGACTCGGCCTCGGAGCTGTAGCGGCAGCGGCGGCGGCAGCGGAGACCTGACTCTGCCTCAGAGCTGTGGCGGTGGCGGCAGCAGCAGCGGAGACCCGACTCATCCCCGGAACCGTGGCAGTGGCAGCGGAGACCTGACATGGCCCCGGAGCTGTAGCGGCAGCGGGAGCGGCAGTGGAGACCCAACTCGGCCTCTGAGCTGTGGTGGCGGCAGCAGCAGCGGAGACCCGACTCATCCCTGGAACCGTGGCGGCGGCAGCGGAGTTCCGACTTGGCCCCGGAACCGTGGCGGCGGCAGCGGAGTTCCGACTCGGCCCCGGAACCGTGGCGGCGGCAGCGGAGACCCAACTCGGCCCCGGAACCGTGGCGGCGGCAGCGGAGACCCAACTCGGCCTCAGAGCTGTGGTGGCGGTGGCAGCAGTGGAGTGCCCGACTCGGCCCCGGAACCGTGGCGGCGGCAGCGACCACCCGCGGAGTTTGAACCGGCCCGTTCGCAGAGCACGGTTGAGCCGCGGGATTTACCATCACCAGGTGGGTTCACAACTTCTGGAGCCTGGATCGCCTCTGCGCCGAGGGAGAACAAAGAGGGAAGAGACAGAGACTTTAAGATTTTGCCTTCCATCACAGTGAGGAGGTGTTTGGTGAACTCACTGTGGTGGATGTTAAATTTGTGTTGATTGTGTGTTTTTGTCATTTTTTATTATATGTATGGCTGCAGGGAAACGAAATTTTGTTCAGACCAAAAGGTCTGAATGACAATAAAGGAATCTAATCTAATCTTATTCCTGAGGCTATTTGGAGGTCCCTCTAAACCTAGTAATGGTTATTGTGGCCAGAGGAGTGCATGGATTGTGTGGGGGTGGCTGCATCTTCCTGCAGGCTAAATCATTCCATGGATGTGTACGATGTTGGTTTGCCAGAAGCATGTGCCGACTGCAGAAATCTTCCTGGGAAGGAAGGTCTGAAAATGAGAGCATTAGAAGGAGAGGCATCTCCCTCTGCTGTCATTCATCACCTAGCAACCAGTTGCTGAGAAACGTGAACAAAGCTGGCAATAGGCTGCCTGTCCGTGGGCTCTGCCAATGAAAGGTCCTCATTTGGACGTGAGGTCGAAGAGGGAGAGATGGTATCGGTCTCATGAACAAGGGTAAGAAACCTAAGCGGCCTTTATTTTATCAAGAAAAATCGTCGTGACCTATTTAAAATAGAAATATGATCGAACCATGTTATCTGAATTGCCTCTTTCAAACGCTCTCTTTATCTTCTTGGGTGTTGCTGTCAATAAGAGACACAGAATTCTCCTCCAGAATTTGTTGAGTCATAGAACGGTACAGCACAGGAAGGTGCATTTTGGTCCACAGTGTCTGTGCCGAACATGATGCCAAGTTAAACTAATCTCTGCCTGCACGTGATCCATATACCTCCATTCTCTGCAAATCCATGGGCCAATCTAAAAGCCTCTTAAATGCCACCATTGTATCTGCCTCCAGACACCCCACTCCTTTAAACTTTGCCCCTCTCACCTGCTTTGACCTCTAGTCTTTGGCATTTCCACCCTGGGGAAAAAGGTTCTACCCTATCGAACTCCTTCATAATTTTATATACTTCTACCACGTCTCCCCTCAACCTCCAGTGATTCCAAAAAAACTATCTAAGTCTGTCTATCCTCTCCCTGGAGCTAATATTCCCTATTCCAGGTAGCATTCTAGTAAACCACCTCTGCACCCTCTCCATTCTATGTATGTGATTTCAAGAAGACATTTCATAGTCCCTTTAAACTAGAAAGATTCACAGGCACGAGTGCAAATGAGATCAAAGGCAATGTAGGGATGGTCAGTCACACAGTATGGAAACAGGCCCTTCAGCCCAATTTGCCCAACACGACCAACATGTACCATTTGCCTGCATTTTGCCCATATCCCTCTAAACCATTTCCTAATCTTTCACCTCTCCAAATCTATCTATCTCTATACTTTTAAAACTCTGTGTGTGGGTATGTGTCATTTTGCCTTTGAAACGTATCTCCTCGAAAACCAGACTTAAAAACGCAGAGATTTTTACATATTTCGGTAGGGATTTAACGTATGATTTCAGAAATCCACTCCCCTCTAAATTTGGTCAATTATTTCCCCAGATTGTGAATAAAATTGTTCACAAAACTCACTTTAAGGAAAATAATCACCGCTTGCCAGCTGCTGATGTCACAATGCCCACATGCAGCTGCTGTCAATGCACATGCGCAGTTTTCCATGAGGTACGTTATTCCATGCACCCCCCCCGTTCTTCAAAAGACACAGAAAGAATGAGAATGTTCTGCAGCAAAGATCCTATAGTTAAGCTCCACTATAGGATCTTTATTCAGGAGATCCGGAGGTGAGCTTCGTTCACGCACTGAAGGAGGTTCTCCTCACTGTCTGAGCAGCTCGTGAAGTCCCGCCCCTCCCATCCCCTGCCCGCTCATTCCAGCTGTGTGTTTCTAAAGAGTCTGAAGCCGCTTCTGTCCCTCTCCGCCTTTCGCAGCCCACTCACTAGCCCGGCTCCACCCCCCCCCCCCCCCCCCCTCTTAACACTCCTCCCATCTCCTCCCTCCCTCTCTCTCTCCCTCTCCTCTCTCCTCTCTACCCGTCACAGGGGATGACCTCCTCTCCGGGGAGGCCCGATCATCTGTTCACCGCCCCTCCACCCGGCCGGGCCCGGCTCTGTCACACTGGTGGGCGCGCTTCCCCTTGCGGAAGCCCCGATCGGCTGGTCCCCCCGCTGCTTTTCACCGTCCTCAGATTGCTCCGTGCCTCGCTCAGGCTACCGCCCCCCCCCCTCCTCCCCCCCTCTCTCTTCTCTCTCTCCCCTTCCTCTCTCTACCCCTCTCCCCCCCTCCCCCCCCTCTCCCCCACCCCCCCTCCCCCCTCTCCCCCCAACCCCCCTCTTCCCCAACCCCCCTGCCCTCCCCCACCATCCCATACCCTAAACCCCCTTCCCCCCCCGCTCTACTACCCCCCTACCCCCTTCGCTCCACCGCCTCCCCTACTCCCTTCCCTCCACCTCCCACATCCCTTCCCCCCCCCCACCTCTCCCCCTTCCCTCCCCCCCCCTCAGCTCCTTTTCCCCCCCTCTTCTCCCCTCTCTCTCCTCCCATCTCTCGCTCCACTACTCCTCCCCCCCCCCCCCCCCCCCTCACCAACCCTCCCTCTCCTCCTCCCCTCCACACCCTTTTGCCCTTCTGTCTCTGCCTCTCTCTCTGCCCTCACTCTCTAAACCCCCCCCTCTAGACGCGCCTGCGAGTTGGGGGCTATGAGTCAGTGGATAGGGCGGTTATGGGGTAAAAGGCGAAAATTAATAATATTAATATAATATCAAGGGGGGTAGTTAGTTTCTGTGTGGGGGCGGTTAGTGTGTGTGACGCCGCATGCCGCCCCGCCCCCCGCAAATGCGTGTTGGGGGAACAGACCCAACAGGTCTGCACTTGGTCTAGTATTGTTATAAAACTCTGATCTTGGATATTTACTTGTGGGGATGCTTGCTTGAACTTTTTCTTTGATTCACATCTCCTCGAAAACCCGACGCGATAACGGTGACATTTTTACATATTCCGGTAGAGATTTACCTCATGATATCAAAAGTCTCCTCATCTGTAAATTTGATTCATTATTTCCTGAGTTTTTTACTAAAATTGTTCACCAATCTGACATCTTTTTAAAATCTAACTGCTGAAGCGAGCTGATGATGTCACAATGCCTTTGCTCCTCGAGGCAAGCTGCGCAGAATTTTGAACCAGCAGCCACGAGCTGCGAGTTACGTGGTCCAGCCGGCCTCCCTCTCCATCCCCCCTCTCTAGCCGCGCCTGCGCTGTTGGGGGTTATGCGTGAGTGGATAGGGCGGGGATGGGGTAAAAGGAGCGAATGAATAATGTTAATATAATATCAAAGGGGGGTTAGTGCGTGTGTGTGGGGGGGGTGGTTAGTGTGTGTGTGTGACGCCAAAGACCCCCCCCCCCACCTGCAACCACGCATTGAGGGGACGGGACCCAATGGGTCCCCCTTGGTCTAGTGTCTTTTAAAAGTTGTTATCTACCTGCCTCAACTATCTCCTCTGGCAGCTCGTTCCATAGACCCACTGTGTAAAAGTTGCCCATCAGGTTCCTATTAACCTGATGTCCTATTAAGGGAATGGACACACTAGATGCAGGAAACATGTTCCTGATGTTGTGGAAGTCCAGAACCAGGGGCCACAGTTTAAGAATAAGGGGTAGGCCATTTAGAACTGAGATGAGGAAAAACGTTTTCACACAGTTGTGAATTTGTGGAATTCTCTGCCTCAGAAGGCAGTGGAGGCCGATTCACTGGTTGCATTAAAAAGATAGTTAGATAGAGCTCTTAGGGCTAGCGCAATCAAGGGATATGGGGAGAAGGCAGGAACGGGGTATTGATTGTGGATGATCAGCCATGATCACATTGAATGGCGGTGCTGGCTCGAAGGGTCGAATGCCCTCCTCCTGCACCTATCGTCTATGTATCTATGTATGTAAATATTGCCCCTCTCACCTTAAACATATGTCCTCTGGTTCTTGATTCCCCTATCCTGGGGAAAACACTCGATTCCCAGCATGATTTTATACCATCAGCTTCGAATAAACTCTTGAACAATTGCATCAACCGGCAAGAGTAGGCAGGAACCAGGAGGCAACGGGGGGGGGGGGGGGGATCAGCAAGGGTCCTCTTGGTTGGGAAAGTTGGGTTGGGCATTTGGGTGTCCATTGGCAAAGCAAGCCAGACGTGCATTTTAATGCACAGCGGGACATCCAATTTTATCTTTCAAATTAATTTATTTTACTTTAGTTTACTTTAGAAACAGGCCCTTCAACCCACCGAGTCTGCACCGACCAGTGGTCACTTGAACACTAGCACTATCCTACACACTAGAGACAATTTTACAACTTACCGAAACCAATTGACCTACAAACCTGTAGACCTTTGGAGTGTAGGAGGAAACCGGAGCACCCAGAGAAAACCCAGGCGGTCACAGGGAGAATGTACAAACTTCATACAGACAGCACCCATAGTCAGGATTGAACTCTGGTCTCTGGTGCTGTAAGGCAGCAACTCTACTGGTATGCCGATGTTCTGCCCCAAATGTTGGCAGCACCTGAGATTTTTGTTTTAACTTGGCTATGGATCGAATAGCCACAATTGAGTGAGAGATGCACATTTAAACTCATACAACATGGAAACTGGTCCGGCCCACTTTGCCTGCATTTGCCTATAGCCCTCTAAATCTTTCCTATCTATATATCTGTCCAAATGTTTTTTAAAAGTAGTAATTGCCTTTTCCCCCCAAAAATAAACTTTATTCTGAATAAATTGCATCTGCTTCTATAGCTTTCTCTGGCAGCTCGTTCCAGACGCAGACTCTTAGGGTCCATCTCCCCTCTCATCTTAAGCCTGTGCCCTCTAGTTTTAGAGTCCTCTACCCTGGAGAGAGAGACAGTGAGTATTGACTTTATCCATTTCTCTCGATCATGTATGGATCATTTTTTATGTGTTCAATGAAGATGGGGCTCATCTATGCCTTCATACCCCACCAATTGCTCAAAGTTATTTTTGGCAGTGAGACCAGACACATGTATTTACATGCCATTCCTTTCTCCATTACTTTAATGTAGGCATCAAACTGTTTATTTAAATAGGTTAAATCATTGGCTGAATAGTGAAGGAAGATTTTTGAGCGCATTTGTTTGTTTGCATTAGCGACAGCTAATTTCTAGGCTAGAAGCTTATGTTTCATGGCCATCTATCCAGATGGTGCTTCACACAATTAGAAACATACCCTTCATGGATATTACTACTGATGGTATGAACGATTATGACATATGGGTAACTTTATGTTCTTTTATGTCATAATAAAAGCTTCATTTGCTGCAAAGCTTCATAATAAAAGCTTCATTTACTATAACAACATTTAAAAGACATTGGACATTTAGAGGAATATGAACCAAATGCAAGTAAATGGGTGAGTTGGGTTGAAGGGTTTGTTTTTGTGCTGAATGAGTCAATAACTTAAAAAAAAAAAAACACAATACATGAATTAAAATCCAGAATTAAAAGAATTATCAATGTCTTACAACGAGACAACGAACCAGTGTATCCACAACTGGGATTCTCAGCGTGTAGTTCTAAACCTTATGTTTGACAAGGCCACGATAATAACATTTTTAGAGTCATTTATCCGGCAGATGAATTTATACATATGATTTCTTAGGATAGCTTCTAAAGTACTGACACACGCACACGCACGCACGATGAAATGGCAGATGGAGTTTAATCCAAGCAAGTGTGAGGTCAAATGTAAGGGTAAAATACGATCAATGGCATGTCCCTTAACAGTACTGATGCACAGAGGGATCTTGGGGTCCAAGTCCATCACTCCTGAAAGCGGCAATGCAGTATTAGTAGCACAGTACCTCAGGCCCTTATGTTCTGGCAACATTCTCGTAAATCGTCCTTGCATCTCTCTCCAGCCGAATGGCATCTTTATACACCGGGTATGATCAACTTGAGGGTAGTTTAGTTTAGAGATACAGCATGGAAACAGGCCCTTTGGCCCGAGTCCTCGCCAACCAGCCATCACCTGTACACTAGTTCTATCCTGCAAACTAGGGGCAATTTACAAGAAGCCAATTAACCGGCAAACCTGTCTGTCTTTGGGATGTGGGAGGAAGCCGGAGAAAACCCACACGGTCACAGGGAAAATGTGCAAACTTCGTACAGTCAGCACCCGTAGTCAGGATTAAATTTAGTTCAATGGCACTGTAAAACAGCATCTCTAGCACTGCACCACCATGCCGCCACTGTAGTTTCACTAAATTCATCCATCTTTCGAGTGCAAGATAAACATGAAAGCATTTAATTAAAAAATACAACTATCTTTTTAAAAACATGTGTCTGGCGTGGTGTCACGTTGGGATTTTTTTAAATAAAGGCGATTGAACTGTTGTATGTGATGGAGGTGGAGGTGTTCTGGTGGAAGGAGAAGGGAGGAAATGTGTTAAATGAAATGGACCAGGTAGGTGACTGAGACCCAGAGAGATCATGTCAGTGGCAGTGGTGGGCCTCCAGTTTCTCAAAGGCATCGCTGAGAGATTGAAAAAGAACAAAAGGGCCTCTACCCATAAAGGAGGCCATAAGGAGGGAAATGTTATCAGATATGCATCTTAAGAAGGTTTTTATATAGATTTACTTGCCATGGTGAATAGTTTCAGTCATAGAGCTATACATCACAGGCCCTTTGGCCCGCCCTGTTCATGCTGACCAAGTTGGCATATTGGTCTGGTCCAATTTTCCCTGCATTTAGCCCAAAGCCCTCTAAACTCTTCCTATCCATATCTCTGCCCAAACGTCCCAACTGTATCCCTTTGCATTCATATTTTGCATGATCTGAAGATTTTTGAAATGAAAAAAAAACACAAAGTGCTGGAGTAACTCAGCGGGTCAGGCAGCATTCTCTGGAGAACATGTTAGGCAACGTTTTGTGACGGAACCCTTCTTACCTGACCCGAAATGTCACCTCTCCACGTTCTCCGGCGATGCTGCCTGACCTGTTGAGTTACTCTAGCCCTTTGTGTCTTTTTTTAAATGTAAACCAGCATCTGCAGTTCCTTGTTTATTAATGTGAAATGAAGCTGGTCATATAGTCTGTAGGAGCGATGGGAATGAATGCTGCTTTTGTTTATTCATTTCCATTCGTGTTTCTGAGTCATGACCACCTGCATCTCATAACTAAAAAGATAAAACAGAATATGTGAGTCACACTAAGAGACATATTTGTGTATGACAGTACCCTTGTGAAAGCAGCTTCAGCTATTCACTGCTCCCACCCATTGATCACAAGCAGTTAGGGTTGCTATGAAATATTATTTATCCTCAACCTGTTTTTTAATGCTGTCATATGATTCTAGTATAGTATCTGTCAGTCGACAGCATTGAATCTCACACAATTCCTGAACAGTGCCTTAGCGTTTCTGTATCCTAGTTAAAAGATATTTAATGTTAAAAAATATATTTAATGTATTTTTAATATGGTGATATCATCTGATTTAAAAAAAAAATACAATGGTGCAGCAGTAGTTACGGGCTTGTCCCACTTAGGAGATTTTTTAGGCAACTACAGGCGACTGCCGAAAATTTTTCAACATGTTGAAAACATTTTGCCGACAATTTGGGTTGTCGTAGGTGCTACTTAATGCCCCTGTCCCACTTGGGAAACCTGAACGGAAACCTCTGGAGACTTTGCGCCCCACCCAAGGTTTCCGTGCGGTTCCCGGAGGTTTTTGTCAGTCTCCCTACCTGCTTCCACTACCTGCAACCTCTGGCAATCACCTGCAACCTCCGGGAACCGCACGGAAACCTTGGATGGGGCAAAGTCTCCAGAGGTTTCCGTTCAGGTTTCCTAAGTGGGACAGGGGCATTAGGTTGTCACCAGGTTAACGTAGGTTGTCGCCAGGTGACGCAGGTTGTCGCCAGCTGACTTCGGTGGATTCCATTGTCCTAGTCGCTGGCAGTCGCCTAAAAAAATTGTCTAAGTGGGACAGGCCTATTACAGCCTTTCAGTGCCAGAGACCCCGGTTCAATCCTGACTATGGGTGCTGTCTGTATGGAGTTTGCACATTCTCCCTGTGCTCCTGATTCCTCCCACCCTCCAAAGAAGTACAGGCTTGTAGGTTAATTGGCTTTAATAGAAAATTGTAAAATGTCCCTAGTATGTAGGGTAGTGCTAGTGTATGGGGTGATCACTGGTTGGCGTGAACTCTGTGGGCCGAATGGCCCGTTTCCATGCTGCATCTCTAAAGTAAAATCTAAAGTAGTAACGTCTAAAAAAGTGCTGGTGTAACTCAGCGGGTCAGGCAGCATCTCTGGAGAACGTGGATACGTGATGTTTCAGGTCAGGATCCTTCTTCAGATGACGCTAGGTGGATACAGGTGAGGGGGGATTTGATAGGCAGATGGTTGGATAAAGGCAATAGATGGTGCAACAAAGTGTGATACGGATAGAAGATGAACAAATTGTGAAGCCAGAGGAAGGAATATATTTGGGAAGTGGGGAGGGGAGAAATGGGCATGAATCCAGGCAGGGCACAGGGAAGAGTGTGGGGGGTGAAGGGAAGGTTTGTTTGCGGGGAGGCCTGATAAAACTATGTAAAATAATGAGAGGCGTAGATTGGGTAGACAGTCAGAACCTTGTACCTAGGATGGGAAAATCAAATACTTTAAGGTGAGAGGGGCAAAGTTTAAAGGAGATGTGCGGGGCAAGATTTTTTACACTGGTGGGTGCCTGGAATGAGCTGCCACGGGTGGTGGTGGAGGCAGATAAGATGGTGGCCTTTAAGAGGCTTTTGGATAGGCATATGGATATGGAGGGATATGGATTATTTGCAGACAGATAAGCGATGGTCGGCATCATTTTCGGCAGGGCCTGTTTCTGTGCTGTGCTATTTGATGTTCCATCTTTTATGTTCATACCCATCTGATCTATGGTTTCTGATGGATATTGCCCACCTTGGCTTGTTATCTAATGTCACAAGGTCACGGGGAGAATGTTGAAATTCCACGCAGACAACACCCGAGGTCGGGATCGAACCTGGGTCTCTGTCGCTGTGAGTCAGCAGCTCTGCCCACTGTGCCTTCTGAATGAAAGCCAAGTCTAACAATGAGGTTGACTGAAGGCCAGGAAATGTATGAAGCATAAACAGGCGGGCTGCTGAGTTGCAGCACTCGGCAGGCAGGGAGAGTCTCATCGCCAGGCTTTCTGCCAATTTCAGACTCTCAGTGAACCAGTTAAATGTTTCAAAACTCCTAGTAAATGATAAATAAAACACAAAGTGCTAGAGGAACTCAGCAGGTTGGGCAGCATCAATGGAGGGAATGGTTAATTTACGAATGGGAAATGGTGTTCGGTTTACAGTTTATATTTATAATGGGGTGTGTGATTAATTTTAAACAACAGCTCTGATTAAGCCATCATGTCACTACTAACATCTCAATCTATTTTGCGGGTGGAGGAACTCAGAGGGTCAGGCAGCATCTGTGGAGGGAATGGACAGGTAATGTTTCAGGTCCGGACTCTCTCCAGATCAGGGGAGCAAGGGGGTGCATTGAGGGGAAGTAGTGAGAGAGGATCTCACACAATTTCTTTTTTTTTTTTTTTTTTTTTTTAATATTTTATTTTATTAGAAGTAAGCACAGTCATATGGCACCAAAGTGCCTATATATATAATACATTTTATGTACAACTTCTTTTTTTTTGTTACATTGAAAAAAGATGAGAATAAGAAAAAGAAGTTAGATAGTAAAGGATAGAAAAATGTGAAATATATAGTGTGTGAAGAAAGAAAACGAGTAAATGAAGAAAGTTGAGAGAGAAAATAGTGAAAAGAAAAGGAGATCATTATTTATAGTCTTGACCAACCCTCGTCCAGTCCTGAAACAGTTATTTTTTACAATTGTGTTGCACCATATGATTCCAAAAAAACGACGAATGGAGACCAACTCGTTATGAATTGGTCTGATTTATCCATTAGGAGGAATCGCATTTCCTCAAGATGAGCGGTGTCCAACATACTTGCAATCCACATTTTAAGCGTTGGTATTGATGTACCCTTCCAAAATTTAAGTATTAATTTTTTTGCTATTATTAAACCATAATTAAGGAATAGATTTTGAGATGCGTTCAATTTATTCCCATCTTCCATTACACCAAATATAATCATTTCAGTATTAGGTTCCATTCTTGTCTTGAATAATTTTGTACACAATTTCTTAATGTCTACAATAACCTTAGTTTAGTTTAGAGATCAAGCACAGAAACGGGACCTATGGCCCGACGAGTCCGCGCTGACCAGCGACCCCCGCACACAGGCACTATCCTACATACTAGCAACAATTTAAAGTTTTACCAAAGCCAAATTAACCTACAAACCTGTATGTCTTTGGAGTGCGGGAGTAAACCAGACCACCTGGAGAAACCCCATGGGGTCACGGAAAGAACATATAAACTCCGTACTTGCAGCACCTGCAGTCAGTATTGAGCCCAGGTCTATGACCCTGTAATGCAGCAACTCTACCGCTGCACCACTGTGCTGCCCCAAATATGTACACGTTTCAGGGTTAATCGACTTTGGTAAATTGTAAATTGTCCCTAGTGTGTAGGATAGTGCTAGTGTATGCGGATCACTGGTCAGCGTGGACTCGGTGGGCTGAAGGGCTTTGTTTTGCATGCTATCTAGTCAAATCACATACACTATACATAAATACAATCAAGTCAAACTCAAGTACAATCGGTAGAGCAAAGGGGAAGATACAGAGTGCAGAATACAGTTCTCTGTATTGTAGTGTATCAGTTCCAGAGACAAAGTCCAATGTCTGCAATGGGGTAGAGGTGAATCGGACTGTACCCTAGCTTATGGAAGGACAATTCAGAAGCCTGATAACAGAGGGGAAGAAACTGCTCCTTAGTCTGGGGGCAGTAGGATCTACCCCCAGACTCAAATCTGGAGAAGGGTCTCGACCCAAAACATCATACATTCCTTCTCTGCAGAGATGCTGCCTGTCCCGCTGAGTTATTTTTGTATCTATAATTGGCCATTCATGCTGCCTCAGCAAGGCCATCAGCATAATTAAGTACCTCTCCCATCAGGCAAGAGGTACAGAAGTGTGAAAATGCACACCTCCAGATTCAGGGACAGTTTCTTCCAAGCTTTCATCAGGCAACTGAACCGTCCACTCACCAACTAGAGAGCGACTCTGAGCTACTATCTGCCCCATTGCAGACCTTCAGACTATCTTTAATCAGACATTATTTGACTTTATCTTGCATTAAACTTTATACCCTTTATTCTGGTCTGTACACTGTGGACACTTGATTGTAATCATGTATAGGCTTTACGTTGACTGGATAGCACGCAACAAGAATGCTTTTCACCGTACCTCAGTACACGTGACAATAATAAATAGAATTATTCGGCCCATCAAGTCTGCACCGCCATTCAATCATGGTTAATCTATCTTTACTTCTCAACCCCATTCTCCTGCCTTCTCCCGTAACCTTTGACACCCTTACTAATCAAGAACCTATCAATCTTTACACATTGATTTGGCCTCCACTGCCGACTGTGGCATTGAATTCCACAAATTCACCCTCTGGCTAAAGAAAGTGCATCTCCTTTCTAAAGTTACTTTTATTCTGAACTATACCCTCTGGTCCTAACCTCTCCCACTAATGGAACCATCCTCTCCACATTCACTCACTCGAGGCATTTCACCATTCGGTAAGTTTTAGTGAGCTCCTCCCCTCATCCTTCTAAACTCCAGCGAGTACAGGCCCAGAGCCATCAAATGCTCATCTGATGTTAACCTAATCATTCTCGTAAATTTCGTCTGGACCCTCTCTCATGCCAGCTCATCCCTCCTCAATGTGGGATACCAAAACTGCTCACAATACTCCAAATGTGTCTGACCAGCACCTTATAAAGCCTCAGCGTTGCATGCTTGCTTTTATATTCTATTTCATATAGCGTAAGACTGGAAACTAAGCCAGGCCGTTTACTCCAGCTCCCTGGAGTGCTGAATCAATACACACAGCTCCATGTTGCTAAGGCGACGGTGGTAAGACTGCAGCCAGTTTGCTCCATTTATAATTTGCATTCAACTAAATAGAACATAGAACAGTGCAGCACAGGAACAGGTTCTTTGGTAATGTGTAGGAAGGAATTGCAGATGCTGGTTTACACTAAAGATAGAGACAAAATGCTGGAATAACTCAGCAGGACTGGCAGCATCTCTAGAGAAAAGGATTAGATGCTGCCTGACCCGCTGAGTTATTCCAGCATTTTGTGTCTATCTTTGGTGTAAACCAGGTGAGGAGAGGGGGGTCTGATTGGGTTGAAGGGCCTGTTTCTGTGCTGTGGATCTAATTTTTAACACTGCAAACATCCAGAATTGCTTCATAACTTCTGTTTTCTGAAATTTAAATTTATTTCAGTGTGTGCACGGGTAAAGTGTGAAAGGCAGGTGCTACTTGTGCGCATTAATGTGCCTGAACAGATTTTTATTACTTTGGAAGGTTTCAATTAGAGTGTGTGAAACAGATGGTGTGTATTATGCGAGTGATGGGGAAGGCTGATGCAGAGAGTGGTGTACAGCTGGCAGGAGGAACAATATACTGATTGCATTTTGTTGTGGAGGGTGCTGTTCAGTTCAGCTATAAATCCTCTTTCAGTCCATATTGGCATGTCCACAACTGAATTTACATCTTTGGACTTCGGCCTGTTTGACACTAATATTGGGGTTTATAATTAATTGAAATGTCTTTTTGTTGATTGTGCCATTGTTTATCTATGAGTACTGTGTTTACAACCCAGTTGTGCTGTGGCAAGTTTGAATTTCATTGAAGGACAAAATGCTGGAGTAACTCAGCGGGTCAGGTACCTTCCCTGGAGGATGTTGATAGGTGACATTTTGGGTCGGGACCCTTCTTCAATCTGCCTAACCGACTGAATTACTACAGCACTTTGTGGCCTTTTGTGTATTAACCAGCATCTGCAGTTCTTTGTTTCTACACTAAGAATTTCATTGCTCTGTTTTAGGTACAGTGCCATCCATAATTTTTGGGACAGACCCATCATTTATTTATTTGCCTATGTACTCGACAATTTGAGATTTGTAATAGAAAAAAAATCACAATTGGTTAAAGTGCACATTGTCAGATTTTATTAAAGGCCATTTTTATACATTTTGGTTTCACCATGTAGAAATTAGCTGTGTTTATACATAGTCTCCCCATTTCAGGGCACCATGATGTTTGGGACACATGGCTTCACAGGTGTTTGTAATTGCTCAGGTGTGTTTAATTGCCTCTTTAATGCAGGTATAAGAGAGCTCTCAGCACCTAGTCTTTCCTCCAGTCTTTCCATCACATTTGGAAACTTTTATTGCTGTTTATCAACATGAGGATCAAAGTTGTGCCAATGAAAGTCAAATAAGCCATTATGAGACAGAGAAACAAGAATAAAACTGTTAGAGACTTCAGCCAAACCTTAGGCTTACCAAAATCAACTGTTTGGAACATCATTAAGAAGAAAGAGAGCCCTGGTAAGCTTACTAATTGCAAAAGTACTGGCAGGCCAAGGAAGACCCCCACAGCTGATGACAGAAGAATTATCTCTATAATAAAGAAAAATCCCCAAACACCTGTCCTACAGATCAGTAACACTCTTCAGTTGTGGATTTGTCAATGACCACTGTCCGCAGAAGACTTCATGAACAAAAATACAGAGGCTACACTGCAAGATGCAAACCACTAGTTAGCTGCAAAAATAGGATGGCCAAGTTACAGTTTGCCAATAAGTACTTAAAAGAACAACCACAGTTCTGGAAAAAGGTCTTGTGGACAGATGAGATGAAGATTAACATATCACAGTGATGCCGATAGCAAAGTATGGAGGAGAGAAGGAACTGCCCAAGATCCAAAGTATACCATCTTATCTGTGAAACACGGTGGTGGGGGTTTTATGGCCTGGGCATGTATGACTGCTGAAGGTACTGACTCACTTCATCAATGATACAACTGCTAATGGTAGTAGCATAATGAATTCTGAAATGTATAGCCACATCCTATTTGCTCAAATTCAAACAAATGCCTCAAAACTCAATGGCTGACGGTTCATTTTACAGCAAAACAATGATCCCAAACATACTGCTAATGCAACAAAGGAGTTTTTCAAAGCTAAAAAATAGTACATTTTTCAGTGGCCAAGTCAATCACCCAATCTGAACCCAATTAAACATGCCTTTTATATGCTGGAGAAAACTGAGGGGTACTAGCCCCCAAAACATGCATCAGCTAAATATGGCTGCAATACAGGCCTGGCAGAGCATCACCAGAGAAGACACCCAGCAACTGGTGATGTCCATGAATTACAGACTTCAAGCAGTCATTGCATGCAATGGATATGCAACAAAATACTAAACAAGACTGCTTTCATTTACATGACATTGCTGTGTCCCAAACATTATGATGCCCTGAAATGGGAAATGATGGGGGTGGGGGACGGGCAGGGGGAACTATGTATAAACACTTTATAACTTCTACATGGTTAAACCAAATTGTATAAAAAGGGCCTTTATTAAAATCTGACAATGAGCACTTTAACCACCTGTGATTTTTTTTTCTATTACAAATCTCAAGTTGGGGAGTACAGAGGTAAATAAATAAATGATGAGTCTTTGTCCCAAACCTTATGGAGGGCATTGTACATATGGCAATTAAACACTTGACTCTCAACCTTAGATGGAATTTGCCAACAACAATTTATAATACGCAATTGAACTGACTTACAATAATAGATGAAAAGCTGTGTGTTTTTTGTAAAGGTTGCAGTAAAATCATCTTGTTTGCTGCTGTAAAAGATTACATATGGCAGAAATCTAGATCCTTGCCACCATCCTAGTGTTTGAAAGCAGGATTTTTGTTTAGTGATTTCATGTGGCTGCAGTATTAATGGTCAACTCTTCTGTGATGGCCAGAGTACATTGTGCAAGTTTGTCAGTCATGCTTTTATGTTGTGTCAGAGATTTACGCTGCCACCATGTCCCCTGGTGCAACTATTTAATGGCTGGTTGCCTGGTGACGAGAGTATTTTTCCATGCACGAGGCTGGATTGTCCGACTTTTGTCTGAGGTTCTGTTGGGAATAGGTGGCAACCAAAAGTGGAAGCAAGAATTCAAGTGGGAGGGTAGTAGGAGTGAGGGAGGGGAGGAGGGGAGTGCAGGTGATCCCAGACTTAGTCAGAGTCATCCAACGCAGACCATTGTATGAGCTGCCAGGGGAGGTAGTTCAGGCAGGTACAGTAACAGCCTCTAATACACACTTGCAAGACATGTGGGTTTGTAAGTTAATTGGCCTCTGTAAATTGCCCCTGTTGTGCAGGGAGTGGATGACAAAGTGGGATACATAGAACTGGTGATCGTTGGTCGGTGTGGACTGGGCTGAAGGGTCTCTTTCCATGCTGTATCACCTAATTAAAATTGAAACAATTGCATTGCCGTTCTTGTTTCATGATTTTGTCTTTGTGCTTTCGCTTTCAGCTGTTTTACATTTTAATAAGCGACCGTTAAAATAGCATCTATTAATGGGAGGTTTAACCACCTAACTAAGGTTTAATTTCCCCCTGTTTTGCACAGTAAAAATACCAAAACGAGCATTGACCTATTTTTTTTATATTGCTGAATTAAAAAAAACACTATTTTTGAATATCTCAAAATCAAATACAATGGTATGAAGGTCGCACATTCCTGTACAAATACATTTCTGAATGATGCGGTGCAGTTGACACAAATGTTGCAAAGCTGAAAGCCAAATGATCTACGGAGAAAGGTCCGTGTGGCTACAGTCGTAGCTGTTGATTGCGTTCTTCTGATTAAAGCAAGGCCATGATTAATAACACTCTCTGAATCTGCACAGCCACAGGCAGAGTGGAAAAATAAAATTCCTTTTGATACTTTGATATCAAAAATGTCTTTTGATACTCTGCCATCAAGAGTGTCATTACGCTGGAAAGAGTGCTGAGAAGATTTACGAGGATGTTGCCAGGACTCGAGGGCCTGAGCTATAGGGAGAGGTTGAGCAGGCTAGGGCTCTATTCCTTGGAGCACAGGAGGCTGAGGGTTGATCTTATAAAGGTGTATAAGATCATGTGGGAAATAGATAGGGTAAATGCAGAGCCTTTCCCCAAGAATAGAGGTATAAAGAACCAGAGGACAAGGGTGTAAGGTGAGAGGGGAAAGATTTAATAGGATCATGTGGGGCCACTTGTTCATACAGATGGTGGAGGGTAAATGTAAACAGCTGCCAGATGAGGTAGTGTCGGGTACAATCACGACACTAAAAAAAACATTTGGATATATACATTAGATAGGAAATGTTTAGAGATATATATGAACCAAACACAAGCAGGTGTGACTAGTGTAGATGGGGTATCTTGGTCAACATGGACGAGTTGGGCTAAAGGGCTGGTTTCTGTGCTCTGACTATGCGCAGCCACATCAGCACCAAGTAGCAGTAACTGGGAAGTAGAAATGAGCAACTGCAGATGCTGGTTAATACATGCAAGTACACATAGTGCTGGATTATCTCAGTGGGTCAGGCAGCATCTCTGGAGAACATGGATAGGTGACATTCTTCAGACAGAAGAGGTATCTCGACCTGAAGCCTCATCTATTCATGTTCTCCAGAGATGCTACCTAACCTGTTGAATTTTGTGTCTTTTTGAGCAACAGTAAGGATTGACATTATTTTTGTGTTAGTTTGTGCTTTTATTACAATATTAAATTGACCTGTGCCTAATACGAAAGGCTGATTCATTTAGTTTAGAGATACAGCGTGGAAACAGGGCCTTTGGTTCGTGCCGACCAGCGATCCCCGCACATTAACACCATCCTACACCCACTGGGGCAGTTTTTATATTTACCAAGCCAATTAACCTACAAACCTGTTTGGAGTGTGGGAGGAAATCTCCGCCCCAGTCTGAGGTCCAGAACGCTCTGGAGCAGGTTTTCATCAAGGATCTCTCTGTACTTTGCTCCGTTCATCTTTCCCTCGATCCTGACTAGTCCCCCAGTTCCTGCTGCTGAAAAACATCCCCACAGCATGATGCTGCCACCACCATGCTTCACCGTAGGTATGGTATTGGCCAGGCGATGAGCGGTGCCTGGTTTCCTCCAGACGTGACGCTTGATATTTAGTCCAAAGGGTTCAAACTTGGTTTCATCAGAACAGAGAATCTTGTTTCTCATGCCTTTTGGCAAACACCAAGCGGGCGGTCATGTGTCTTTTACTGAGGAGTGGCTACCAACTGGCCATTCTACCATAAGGACCTGATTGGTGGAGTGCTGCAAATATAATTGTCCTTCTGGAAGGTTCTCCCATCTCCAAAGATGAACTCTGGAGCTCTGTTAGAGTAACCATCTGGTTCTTAGTCACCTCCCTAACCAGGGTCCTTCGCCTCCGATTGCTCAGTTTGGCCGAGCGGCCAGCTCTATGAAGAGTCCTGGTGGTTCCAAAGTTCTTCCATTTAAGAATGACGGAGGCCACTGTGCTCTTCGGGACCTGCAATGCTGCAGAAATTGTTTTATATCCTTCCCCAGATCTGTGTCTCGACACAATCCTGTCTGAGGCCTACGGACAATTCCTTCGTCTTCATGGCTTGGTTTTTGCTCTGGCATGCACTGTCAACTGTGGGACCTTATATTAGCAGGTGTGTGTCTTTCCAAATCATGTCCAATCAATTTAATTTACCACTGGTGGACACCAATCAAGTTGTAGAAACATCTCAAGGATAATCAATGGAAATAGAATGAACCTAAGCACAATTTTGAGTGTCATAGCAAAGGGTCTGAATACTTATTTAAATGTGATATTTCAGTTATTTATTTTTGATTACTTTGCAAAAATTTCTAAACACCTATTTTCGCTTCTTCATTCAGGGGTATTGTGTGTAGATCGCTGATAAAAAAAAAAATCAATCCATTTTAAAATAAGGCTGTAACGTAACAAAACGTGGAAAAAGTGAAGGGCTCTGAATATTTTCTGAATGCACTGTAGATGTTCATAGAAGAATGATGAAATGATTTCCTTGCTGCTATCCTGCCTGGTACCGGCTGACGTGGTGGGGCAGCTTCTATACGAGTATCTTCGTGCTCAGCTGATGGAGAGGATGGTTGGCTGCGATGTTTCCTGTTACTCGATGCAGCCTCTGTTGGTTCTTCTACTGAAGTAGCTGGGTCGTCCACAGGAGCCATTTCTGTAGTTCTTAATGTCGTATCAACGGTCTTTCGTCGATTTGACTGCGTACATGATCCCAAATGCCGCCGAGAAGCTCTCCCGTCTGTCAGCTGTAATTCTGCCACTTGACTATTACACTGACGGACCATGGCCAGTTGTCTCTACCACTTCTTCCTTATTCATTCTTTAATTCTCTTTCCCTGACATTTGTCAATGTTCAGTTCGTGGGTTTGCTGCTGTTTATGCAACATTTCTACCCCATTTCCCGTGACCTAAATAAATAATTTACTTCTCGTCTCGAGTCATAAAGTGTAGAAACAGGCCCTTTGGCCCACCGTGTCTCTGGTTAGCAACAGCAGGATGAAATTGGGTCTTAATGTTGTAGAGAGGTAAATATTTATGTAAACTATATATTAATTCTTAAAATTTCTGTCATTGCTCATTTAGAACATAGAACAGTGCAGCACAGGAACAGGCCCTTCAGCCACAATGTATGTGTCGAACATGATGCCAAGTTAAATTAATCTTCGCTGCCTGTACATGACCCATATCCCACAATTCCCTGCCTATCCATGTACATTGTATCTACCTCCACCACCATCCCTGGCAGTGCATTCCAGGCACCCATCATCCTCTATGTAAAATATAAACTTGCCCCGCACATCTCCTTTGATTTGGCATTTCTACCTGGGGAAAAAAGGTTCTGACAGTCTAACCTATCTATGCCTCTCATTATTTTTATAAACTCCCATCAAGTCTCCTCCCCTCAATCTCTGACGATCCAGAGAAAACAATTCAAGTTTGTCCAATATCTCCTCCTAGCTAACACCCTCTAATCCAGGCAACATTCTGATGAACCATTACTGCAGCATCTTGGAACGTGATTTCCCATTTTGCCAAAGTCCGTTCATGCCTGAAACCTTTTGTGGTTTTGGAGGGGTTAGGAACTGCAGATGCTGGAACCTTGCGAAAAACACACAAAGGGCTGGAGTAACTCAACACATAAGCTGCATGACTCGCCGAGTTCCTCCAGCACCTCATGGTTGTTGATTGAACCAAATCATTTTCAATCGTGATAAAATATTTGATCGAAATATGATCACTCTTCCCTGAAGGCCACTTGCTAACATTGCTAATTAACCTTTCTCATTTCACAATCTTATATTTATAATTACCTATTCCCTGGTTGATTTCTCAACATAATGAACCAGAAACCATCTATTCTAGAGTCTGAAGAAGGGTCCTGACCTAAAATGTCACCCATCCTTGTTCTCCAGAGATGCTGCCTAACCCGCTGAGTTACTCCAGCACTTTGCATCTGGTCTTGTAAACCAACATCTGCTGTTCCGTGTTTCTACTCTCAACCGTTTCTGTCTGCAATCTTTATCCTTTATTCTCAGGGATAATCCACTTTTTCCATTTTTCTATCACTTCTAAACTTTAAGGATCCTGGCTTATTTAATTTCTATTCTTGCTCGTTCTGCAAACAGTCATACACCCTTGGAAACGGGCCCTTCGACCCAACTTTGCCATGCCGACCAACGTGCCCCATCTATACCAGTCCCACCTGCCTGCATTTGACCTGTATCCCTTTAAACCTGTCCTATCTAGGTACCTAACGTCTTTTTGCCTTTATTTTGTTATTGTTGTTGACCATGTTTCTGTTATGGCTATTGGGTAACATTCATTGACTTCTACACGTGCTGTTAATTCCTCAACATTTTATAAAAGCACAAGCAATGTGAAGAGAAATGCATCTTTTTAAAAGTTGTTCTTATTTTTTACTGTTTTCTTTTCATTCCCAAAGCCTTCTGGCTTTTAAATGTTTTAAAAGTGGTAAATAATCATTTAGGGTTATAGAGTTGGAGCTGTAGAGCACAGAAGCAGTCCCTTCGGCCCATATTGTCCATGCCGACCAAGTTGGCATACTGGGCTAGTCCCATTTGCTGACATTTGGCCCATATCCCTCCCAACCATCTATCCATTCAAATGTATTTTAAAAGTTGTAATTGTATCCACCTATAGCTTCATCTGGCAGCTCATTCCAGATACGGACTATAGTCTGAGTGAAAAAGTTGCCCCTGATGTGCCTCTTAAATCATTCCCCTCTCAACTTAAGCCTGTGCCCTCTAGTTTTAGAATCCTCTACCCTGGGGGAAAAGACGAAAAATTCATAGAGAGTCAAAATCATACAGTGTGGAAACGGGCCCTTTGGCCCAACTCCTCCATGCTGACCAACACTAGTCCCATCTGCTGGCGTTTGGCCATATCCCTCTAAACATTTTCATGTACCTGTCCAAATGTTTTTAAACATTGTGATAGCACCTAAAGGTTTACTTTAGTCATGGATGAATTATATAAATGTATACTATTACAACCAAGACCACAATGGTGGAACAGGCAGAGGACGATGGCTGACCTTAGTGGAGCGGCACAACGGCTGGGAAGGCAGATGAAGGCTGCAGCAGAAAAGGGTCTCCGGTCGTCTTGGAGAAAAGGGTCTCCATGCCACTGGATCCTGACCCAGATCTGTCAAGGACTGTGGGGTGGCTGTCTGTGCACCAGTCTCCCCACGTTAAACAAAGTCACGCACAGGCGTCCTCCATATAGGGAATCGCACCCTGGAGACACCCATGGTCAGCCATGACTGAAGGGGGCCTAAGAAGAAGAATACTATTACACGTAGATCAATAAATGTAGAATACAACTCTCTAGCCCTGTGCAGAATATTTCCTTATAATTGAAATATGCCACATGTCACAGATGGTTATACTTTTAGTGCACCAGGAAGTTCTGTAGTTACATTGTTACATGTTTGCAACACAAGGAACATTAAATATAGATTCATGTAACGAGTCTGCTTTTGTTTTGAACACAATATTTAGTCCCTACATGGTATCTTAAAATATTTTGGTTTATTGGCTTTGAAAGACTGCAGATACGAGGGGCAAATTGCTGGCAGATTTGATGAATATCACCCATTGCTCTCTACAGTGATGTTTAAAGGCATCTTTACATCATGCACAAAAAAAGGAACGCCTTATGCTGTAGCAGAGCTTTTAGTCATACAGTCGTACTCCACGGAAACAGGACCTTTAGCCCAACTCGTCCATGCCGACCAAGATGCCCCATCTTAAGATAATCCCACCTGCATTTGACCCATATTCCTATAAATCCTTCCTATCCATGTACCTGTCCAAATGTCTTTGAAATGACATTGTAGTACCTACCTCAACTACCTCCTCCATATACCCACCATCCGCTGAGTGAATAAGTTGCCCTGCAGGTTCCTATTACATCTTTCCCCTCTCCCCTTAATTCCCCTACTCTGGGGAAAAGAGTTGATATTGCTTCATCAATGTATCCAGCCCATCACACAGACCAGGATCCCCACCATCAACTCCATCTACATTTTATGCTGCCTCGAGAAAGCAGCCAACATAATCAAAAACTTGTCCCACCCTCGTTATTCCTCTCTCTCATCCGGCAGGGTTGGTTTAGAGATACAACATGGAAACAGCCCCTGAAACAGCAAAGGGGAAGATACCGAATGCTTAATATAGTTCTCAGCATTGTAGCAAATCATTTCCAGATACAAAGTCCAATGTCCTCGATAGGGTAGAGGTGAATCGGACATTACCCTAGCTTATGGAAGGACTGTTCAGAAGCCTGATAACAGAGGGGAAGAAGCTGTTCCTGAGTCTTGTGGCGCGCACTTTCAAGCTTCTATACTGATGGGAGCAGGGAGAAGGAGGAATGGGTGGGACAAATCTTTGATTAAACTGGCTGCTTTCCCAAGGCAGTGTGAAGTATAGATGGATAGTGAATTTTGCCCAGGTTAGGGGAATCGAGAACAAGAGGTCATAGCTTTAAGTTGAGGAGGGAAAGAATTAATAGGATCCTGAGGGGTAACTTTTTTACACAAAGGGTGATGGGTGTATGGAACGAGCCGCCAGAGGAGGAAGTTGAGGCGGGTACTATCACAATGTTTAAGAGACATTTGGACAGGTACATGGATAAGATAGATTTAGAGGATGGGCCAAGGTGGACGGGACTTGTCATGCTCGAGCAAGTTGGGTTGAAGTACCTTTTTCCGTGCTGTATGACTCCATGAATCATTAGTGGGGAGTCAGTCCTGTGTGATGGACTGGGCCACACTCACCACTCTGCAATTTCTTGAGGTCTTGGGCAGAGCTGTTCTCAAACCAAGCTGTGAAGTTTGGCATGCTTTCTCCAGTGCAACTTCACACCATTGCAACATACATTAGACTTCAACCATGAAGCATAAAAGCTATCCTGACCATTATGTGAAATGGTCTGCTTGTGTGGAATGCTTACCAAGCTGAAAGGATAAATGAAGTGTCGGAACCAACAGTTTCAACATCTTCACGGTATTAGCAGTGCCTTGTGTTGCTTAGCAACCAATAGATGGCACAGTGTCAGTTTAAGAAAATAAATTGAGGGTTTTTATTTGATTTTCCGTTTGATGCAGAGTATCAGATTTTAGGTATTTATCCTTAAACCACAACAAGAAATATATTTACTTGCACAAATTGTTCAATGTATAATAAGGAGTACTGCATGGTTTGACAATGTTGCATCCTGTAATAATTTGCCTGTCACATCAGAAATAGTCTTTTATATATTCATAGTTTACTAATATTAAAGTCTGCCTTGATTAGCGGCTACTGCTGCCTCGATTAGAGGGTATATAGTTAAGTCAGGAGAGATTGGATAAAATTGGTACAAAGAGCTGGAGCAACTCAGAGGGTCAGGCAGCATCTCTGGAGAAAAGGATTAGGCGACATTTCAGGTCGGAACCCTTCTTCCGACTAATAGAGTAGGGGGAGAAAGCGGGTAAAATTTTGATTGAACATGGGTTCTGACCTAAAACGTCATCTGCTACTTTCCTCCAGAGATGCTGTCTGACCTGCTGAGTTACTCCAGTGTTTTGTGTCTATCTTTGGTATAACTCAGCACCTGCAGTTCCTTGGACAAAATTGGATTGCTTCCCAAAGACATACATGGTTTGTAGGTTAATTGGCCTCTGTAAATTCCCCTAGTGTGTAGGGAGTGGATGTAAAAGTGGGATAATGTAGAACTAGTGTGTATGGGTGACCGATAGTCAGCGTGGACTCGGTGGTGGTTAAGAGGCCTTTAGATAGGGACATGGATATGGAGGGATATGGATCACATGCAGGCAGAGGAAATTAGTTTAATTTGGCATTGTGTGTGTCACAGTAAACGTGAGCTGGAGAGCCCATTCCAGTGCTGTACTGTGCTGTTCTATGTTATTAATTGTGAATCTCCCTATAACCCATTACCAGAGGGTGATCAGGAGTAATGGCAGAATACAAGATTAACAATTAAGAATATCAAAAGGAATTAAAGAGAGTTGATCACACTATGCCAATTACTATTCCATTTCATATTGGTTTATTTTAAAAGACTACCTTTAAAGACATATCAGAACCAATAAAGTGTTAGCTCAATTGTGAGTCAGCAATAAATGATGCACCAATCTATATTCAGTGTTGTGATTTTCAATTAATATCTTTGATCAATCAAATGAGTTGATCTAAATAATGTTTCCAGTTCCACATACAATTATGAGATCAGCCAACTTAGAGGAATGTTTATAGTTAGGGATGCTGTAAAGTGTAATTTATGGATGTTATAAAAGTGTTAAATTGATTAGTATTTCCCATTGTATGGCAGTAAGTGAGTTCGGTATTCCGACTGCGCATGCCAGGTCATGGGTCACTCGCGATAAACATTCTTGGCGGCTGTGCTTCTGCGTGGGTACAGACCTGAGTTTCATCTGTGGTTGGGATTGGGCCCAGCTCTCCGCGCTACAGGTGTTGTTGCGTTGCTGCTGGGCCGTCCCCGTCCCCTCCCGGGTGTCCCGTCCCTGTCTGGGGGGCGGCCAGGGATGTCCAGATTGGTCCTGGTCTGGCGGGGCGCCGGCCCGTTCTAGTGACGGCCCAGGCTTGCAGCCGGCACGGAGAGGGGGCGCTGACTCCGGCTCGGCTCTGCGTGTCCCGCCGGGTTGAACGGTGGCCCTGGACTTGCGGGGTGCCAGCCCATTGCGGTGGTGGTCAGGCGTTGCAGCTGGCGCGGAGAAAAAACGCTAGCTCCAATACACTGTGCTGATGCCCTGTCAGTCCAGGCGTTGCCGTTTCTTCACCACGTTGGCTGTGGGCCTGGGCCGCCGCCGCGGCGGACTGGTATCCCTTCGGTCCAGGGCTGTTGGTTACCCGGCAGGAGAGGCAGAGTTGAGCTGGCATTGGCATTTCTTAGCCACGCTGGCTGTGGGCCTGGGCCGCCGGTGTCCCGTCGGTCCGGGGTCGTCCCGGGTGTCTCCAGCCGCCCCAGGACGGGAATGGGGCGCTCTGGGAGACGGGGATGGTCCAGTGGCAGTTCGGCGGCGCCGGAGGCCCGGGTTCGATCATGGCTGCGGATGAGGCGCGGATCTGTGTGCATGCGGCGGCACGGTTGCTGGGGGTGTGTATCATGAGTGACCTTTGACAAATCCCATGATTCCTTGTGTTTATTGGAATACCGAACTTGCTTATTATATCTGATTAAAATTATCATTCGTATTCTCTGCAAGAACTCATTCCCCGCCATTGACCTGAGAGGCTTTTTTGGAAACAGTTGCGCAAGGGCAGCACAGTGGCACATAGGTTGCTACCTCACAGCGCCAGAGACCAGTGTTCGATCCTGACTATGGGTACTGTCTGTACGGAGTTTATACATTCTCTCCATGACCACATGGGTTTTCTCCGGGTTCTCCGGTTTCCTCCCACACTCCAAAGATGTATGGGTTTATAGGTTAATTGGCTTAAGTAAAATTCCAAATTGTCCCTAGTGTGTGGAATAGTGCAAGTGTACAAGGTGATCGCTGGTTGGCGCAGACTCTGTGGGTCGAAGGGCCTGTTTCCGAGCTGCATCTCTGAAGTCTAAAGTAGTTAACTATGTTCACTGTCGATCCTGGATCTGTTTCTGGGTTATTGAAAATTAGACAGTTTAGATCTCCTGAAATCCTTCTGCGGATAGATAAACGCATTACACTGCTGACTATCACCGACCATCATCAAACATAGAACAGTACAGCATAGGAGTAGGTCTTTCAGCCCACAATGTTCTTGCCAACATGATGCCAAGATAAACAAATCTCCTCTACCTACACATAATCCATACCCCCTCCATTCCCTGCACATCCATGTGCCTATGTAAAAACCTCTTCAACAGCATTGCTATCCGGTTTCCTCCCGCACTCCAAAGACAAACAGGTTTGTAAGGTAATTGGCTTTGATAAATTGTTCCGAGTGTTTCGGATAGAGCTAGTGTAAGTGATGATCATTGGTCGGTTTGAACACAGTTAGCCGAAGGGCCTGTTTTCACACTGTATCTCTAAAGTCTAGAAGATCATAGTTGCTGAGGTTAGCGTTGTGCAGCATTCAAGAGCCTGATGGTTGCTGGAAGAAGCTATTCTTAACCATGACATCTTGTAATTTTTGAATTATGGAGGATTTTTTATTTTTTGTTCTACCTTACCCTAGTGCCCGGAGAACTGTAATATACACTTACCTGATCTCCCAGTTGCTAAACACTTTAATTCTCAATCCCATTCTCATAATTACCTTTCTGTCCTAGGTCTCCTCCATTGTCGGAGTGAGGCAAACGCAAATTGGAGGAACAGCATCTCATATTTCGCTTGGACAGCTTACAACCCAGTGGTATGATATTAATTTCTCTAACTTTAAGTAACTCCGGGATTCCTTTTCTCTCCATCCCTCCCCCACCTAAGCCGCACCAGCTTCTCATTTTCATCCAACAAACAGCTAACAATGGCCTGTTTCCTTTATCAAGGTTACTTTTTTGCATATCTTTCATTCATTGTTCTATATCTCTCTACATCATTGTCTACATCTCTTGTTTCCCTTTCCCGTGACCTTCAGTCTGAAGAAGGGTTTCCACCCGAAATGTCACCCATTCCTCTCCAGCGATGCTGCCTATCCCGCTGAGTTACTCCAGCTTTTGGGTCAATAAACTGTAATATACATTGTGCTTTTGCAGATAAGGTAATGAGAAATGGAACATGGTCTGTGGCTCACATCAGACTTTCTGAAGCCATTAAATATTGTTTCAGGAATGTGTGAACAATATCAAATTGCACAGAAAGGATGTGTTAGGTTATGCTTTTATAGATATTGCTCATAAGACTTTGGAGCATAATTAATGCATTCAGCCCATCCAGTCTATTAGAGTGTTACAGTGTGGAAACAGGCCCTTCAGCCCAACTCGCCCACAGCGGCCACCAATGTACCATCTAAACCAGTCCTACTTGCCTGCACTTGGTCCAGATCTCTCCAAACCTGTCCTATCCATGCACCTGTCTAAACGATGGGATAGTCCCAGACTAAACTACCTCCTCTGGCAGCTTGTCCTAAACACCCAACACCCTTTGTGTGAAAACGTTACCCCTCGGATTCCTATTAAATCTTTTCCCCGTCTCCTTGAACCTATGTCCTCTGGTCCTCGATTCCCCTACTCTGGGCAAAAGACTCTGTGCACCTACCCGATCTATTCCTCTCATATAATTTTGTATACCTCAATAAGATCTCCCCTCATCCTCCTGCGCTCCATGGAATAGAGACGCAGCCTACGCAACCTCTCCCGAGAGCTCACACCCTTTAGTCCTGGCAACATTCCCATAAATATTTTCTGAACCCATTCAAGCTTGACAATATATTTCCTAGAACATGGTGCCCAGAACTGAACACAATATTCTAAATGCGACTCACCAACGTCTTATTCAACTGCAACATGACCTCCCAACCTCTATACTCAATACTCTGACTGATGAAGCCCAAAGTGCCAAAAGCCTTTTTGACCACCTTATCTACCTGCAACTCGACCTTCAAGGAACCATGCACCTGTACTCCTAGATCCCCCTGGATTCCATGCAATCTAACCTTCCAGAACAGCCAACCATGTAGAACCATGTTGAATGCCTTACTGAAGTCCATATACACAACATCTACAGCTCTGCCCATATCAACCTTTTTGGTCACGTCTTCAAAAAAATCAATCAGATTTGTGAGACAAAACCTCCCACATGTAAAACCCTGCTGACTATCGCAATCAGCCCTTGCCCATCCAAATGCCTGTATATCCTGCCCCTCAGGTGACGTCTTTTTCTCATCATTGACTGACGTATCAAGTCACCGAACATTTTGCGGCGTGACACGGCGGTGACGACGTTTGACGCGCGGTGTTTTTTCAAGTGTTGCAACATTTTTTTTGGCGCCGCTGGATTTTGAAATGTTCAAAATCTTTTGCCGGCAGTCGCCAAAAATATCGCAAAGTGGGACAGGTCCTTTACCAACTATAGATGTTAAGCTCACCAGCCTATAGATCGCAGTATTTTGCCTGCAGCCCTTCTTGAAAAGAGGTACAACATTTGCCATCCTCCAGTCTTCCGGCACCTCTCCTGTATTTAAGGACAACTCGTAAATTTCAACGAGGGCTCCCGCAATTTCCTCTCTAGTTTTCCACAATGTCCTCGGATATATCAGTTCAGGCCCTGGAGATTTGTCTACCTTCAAGCCTTAGATAGAGCTCCAGGGACTAATGGAATCAACGGATATGGCGAGAAGGCAGGCACGGGTTATTGATCACAATGAATGGCGGTGCTGGCTCGAAGGGCCGAATGGCCTCCTCCTGCACATATTTTCTATCAACACGACAGTACCTTCAGTACTCTTCGACAGTAACCCTGACTGCTCTCAAGACACTTTCAGTGACTGCTCCAATTTCTTCCATCCTGTCTTTCTCCTCTGTAAATACAAATACTCATTTAGGACATTGCCCATCTCCTGTGGTTCCACACAGAGGTGACTGCTTTGATTCCTGAGAGGTCCCACTCTCTCTCTAGTTACCTTTTCCCCCCTTATGTATTTATAAAATCTTTTGGGGTTGTCCTGAATGCTACCCACCAGAGCTATTTCTTGGCCCCTGATTTCCTTTTTTAGTTTACTCCTTAGATCCCAAAGCTCCTCCAGGGATGCATTTGATCCCAGCTGCCTATACCTGTCCCATGAATCCTTCTTGTTTTTGACTAACGTCTCAATTTCCCTCGTCAGCCAAGCTTCCTTACGTTTGCCTGCTTTGCCCTTCACTCTAATGGGGACGTACATATCCTGAGCTTTCTCCAGTACACGTAATAACATGCTCCAGTCAACTTGAGCGAGACCTTCTCTCATACCCTCAAAGTTAGCCTTACCCCAGTTGAGCATTTTAACATGTGGACCCTCTCCGTCCCTATCCATAACTATCTTAAACCTAATCAAACTGTGGTCACTGGTCCCAAAAGGCTCCTCCACACACACTTCATTAACTTGCCCTTCCCAATTTCCCAATACCAGATCCAGCATTGCCCCCTCACTGTGGCTTAAGAAAACTCTCTTGAACACTTTTGAGGAATTGCACCCCATCTGAACCCTTCACGCTATGATTTTCCCAGTCTATATTGGGAAAGTTAAAACCCCCTACTACAACAACATTATTTGACCTGCAGCTGTCTGCAATCTCCCGGCACATTTGTTCTTCTAATTCCCGTTGACTATTCGGGGGTCTGTCGTACACCCCCAACAAGGTGACCATCCCTTTCTTGTTCCTCAGCTCCACCCATATAGCCTCACTAGACGGACCGTCCGTAATGTCACCTCTGAACACAGCCGTGAGATCCTCCTTAACCAACAATGCAACCCTCCCCCCTCCGCCCCCTCTTTTTCCCTCACCCCTGTCTCTCCTGAAGCTCCTGTACCCCAGAACATTGAGCTGCCAGTCCTGCCCCTCCCTTAACCAGGTTTCAGTCATGGCTACAACATCCCAGTCGCTCGTACCTATCCACCCCTAAGCTCATCTGCCTTAACCGTCAGGCCCCTTGCATTAAACTACATGCAGTTTGAACCAACCCTCCTTCCTCGCTCTCTGCCTTACACCTGCCTATTCTGTCCACTAACCTTTCCAACACCACCCTCCATACCAACTTCTAGTCTCTCACGTGCCTCTGTCCTGCACGTGATCCCACCCCCCCTGCCAATCTAATTTAAATCCCTCCGTGTAGCATTAGTAAACCTTCCCGCTAGGATGTTGGTCCCACTCCAGTTTAGGTGCAACCCATCGCTTTTATTTAGGTCACCCCTGCCCCGGAAGAGATCCTAATTATCCAGAAATCTGAATCCCTGAATCCTGCACCAGTCCTCATTCACCCATTCAGTTCCTCTATCTTCCTATTCTTACCTTCACTAATACGAGGTACTGGAAGCTTAATATGCAAACTTAAAGCACACGGTATTGGGGGTTCAGTATTGATGTGGATAGAGAACTGGCTGGCAGACAGGAAGCAAAGAGTAGGAGCAAACGGGTCCTTTTCAGAAGGGCAGGCAGTGACTAGTGGGGTACCGCAAGGCTCTGTGCTGGGACCCCAGCTATTTATTAATGATTTAGACGAGGGAATTGAATGCAACATCTCCAAGTTTGCAGATGACACGAAGCTGGGGGACAGTGTTAGCTGTGAGGAGGATGCTCGGAGGCTGCAAGGTGACTTGGATAGGCTGGGTGAGTGGGCAAATGCATGGCAGATGCAGTATAATGTGGATAAAAGTGAGGTTATCCACTTTGGTGGCAAAAACAGGAAAATAGATTATTATCTGAATGGTGGCCGATTAGGAAAAGGGGAGATGCAGCGAGACCTGGGTGTCATGCTACACCAGTCATTGAAAGTAGGCATGCAGGTGCAGCAGGCAGTGAAGAAAGCGAATGGTATGTTAGCATTCATAGCAACAGGATTTGAGTATAGGAGCAGGGAGGTTCTACTGCAGTTGTGCAGGGTCTTGGTGAGACCACACCTGGAGTATTGCGTACAGTTTTGGTGTCCTAATCTGAGGAAAGACATTCTTGCCATAGAGGGAGTACAGAGAAGGTTCACCAGACTGATTCCTGGGATGTCAGGACTTTCATACGAAGAAAGACTGGATAGACTCGGCTTGTACTCGCTAGAATTTAGAAGATTGAGGGGGGATCTTATAGAAACTTACAAAATTCTTAAGGGGTTGGACAGGCTAGATGCAGGAAGATTGTTCCCGATGTTGGGGAAGTCCAGAACATGGGGTCACTGTTTAAGGATAAGGGGGAAATCTTTTAGGACCGAGATGAGGAAAACATTTTTCACACAGAGAGTGGTGAATCTCTGGAATTCTCTGCCACGGAAGGTAGTTGAGGCCAGTTCATTGGCTATATTTAAGAGGGAGTTAGATGTGGCCCTTGTGGCTAAAGGGATCAGGGGGTATGGAGAGAAGGCAGGTACAGGATACCGAGTTGGATGATCAGCCATGATCATATTGAATGGCGGTGCAGGCTCGAAGGGCCGAATGGCCTACTCCTGCACCTATTTTCTATGTTTCTATGTTCTATGTAAGCAATCCTGAGATCACTACCCAGCAGGTCCTGCTTTACAGTCTTCTACCCAATTCTGTTAATTCTTGTTACAAAACCTCCTCCCTCTTCCGACCTATATCATCTGTGCCAACACGCACAACGACCTCCGGTTGCTCCCCCTCACTCTTGAGGATGCCGTGCAGCCGCTTGGAGACGTCCTGGACCCTGGCACCAGGGAGGCAACACACCATCCTGGAGTCTCGCCTGCTACCGCAGAATCTCCTATCCGCATCTCTGTTATTCAATCATGGCTGATCTAACTTTCTCTCTCAACCCCATCCTCCTGCCTTCTCCCCATAACCCCTGACACCGTTACTAACTAAATGCTGACTGACACATTCAGACTGGAAATGATGTGCTCCAGACTTCACACTCATCCCCGCGGGAGCTCGCTGATGAACTCCCTCTTGGTCCTTGACATCTCCTGCATTCTTTCAGGCAGGCTGAGTAAAGACGATCACACCAAGCACATGTGTTTTGTTTTGTTTAGTTTAGAAAGATGAGGGGGGACCTCATTGAAACTTCCCGAATAGTGAAAGGCCTAGATAGATTGGATAAAAGGACCTATCGTTAGAACCACCCCCTCTCCATGTACCTTCCCCTGCAACCGCAGGAGATGCAACGCCTGTCCCGACACCTCCTCCTTCGACTCTGGCCAAGGACCCTGACAGTCCTTTCAGGTGAGGCAGAGGTTCACTTGCACATCCTCCAACCTCATCTACTGTATCCACCGTTCCAGGTGTGGACTCCTATAAATTGGCAAGACCAGACTGGGTGATCGTTTGGCGGAAAGCTTTGGCCTACTTAATCTCCCAGTTGCCAAACACTTTAACTCCTCTTCCCATTTTCTATCTGTCCTGGGCCTTCTCCATTTTCAGAGTGAGGCCAAATGCAAATTGGAGGAACAGCACCTCATATTTTGCTTGCGCAGCTTACAACCAAGTTTGATAATTGATTTCTCTAATTTCAAGTAACCTTTGCACCTCCCCTCTCTCCGTCGCGCCCTTGCCCTACTTGTCGTACTAGTTTCACTGTCTGTATAACTCGTTATTACCTTCTCCACAGCCAACAATGGACCATTGTGGGCTCCACCTTTCCATGATCATTGTTGCGTTGTGCATCTTTCATGCCTTTGTTCTATGTGTCGTCTATATCACTCCTCTCCCTTTCCCTTGACTCTCAGTCTAAAGAAGGGTCTCGACCGGAAACGTCACCTGTTCCTTTTCACCATAGATTCTGCCTGACCCGCTGTGTTACTCTAGCTTTTTGAGTCCTCCTAGAGGAAGTGGATGCGAAAGTGGGATAACATCGAACTGATGTGAACGGGTGATCAATGATCAGCGTGCACTCAGTAGGCTGAAGGGCCTGCTTTCATGCTGTATGAGTAAACTAAACTAAACTACCGGAAGCATGAAGGAGATTGTTGATAGTTTGGCTTTTGGACGAAAGTTTATCAAAGTATTTTTTGTGAGTAACACCTGGCAGTGCCGATGTGTATGTGTGTGACGGAAGCAGATGGTGGCTGGTATGAGCAGCAAAGCTAACCCATCACTGGGGGGCTGCCAAAATCTGCTTGTGAATCAGCAGCTGGCAAAGAGACGTAATACCGTGCCAGGCTGCTCCCTTTGGTGAGAGAGGGTGTATAAGGTTCTGGCACACAGAGGTCCAAGATCTCCAACAGGCTCTTCACGAGTAGAAGCTTGCTTGCAGTTGTAAACCTCCTCTGCACCTTCTGCAACAGCTCCACGTCCTTCCCGTAATGGGGCAACCAGAACTGCATGCAATGTTCTAAACATTGTCCTGACCAAAGTCCTATAAAGCTGCCATAAAGATTAGGCCATTCATTCCTCTTTCCTGTTCAGCTATTCAATAAGTTCTGACTGTCTACCCCATAAAGTCCACCCTATAAAGATTTAATAGGAACCTGAGGGGTAGCAAATATTTAAACAAAGGGCGGTTGGTGTATGGAACGAGCTGCAGGAGCAGGTAATTGAGGCAGGTACTATGGCAATGTTTAAGAAGCATTTAGGCAGGTACTTGGATATATGATGGGTTTAGAGGGATATGAGCTAACCGCAGGCAGGTGAGACTAGTGTAGATGGAGCATGTTGGTCAGCCTGGACAAGTTGGGCAGAATGGCCTTGTTTCCACTCTGCATGTCTCTGTATGACTCTATCTATGGCTCTCATAATCCTACACACTTATACCAGGTCTTCACTTATCCTGCTGCAACCCTGAGAAAACAATCCAAATCTGTCCAAGATACAAGATACATTTAATTGTCATTTGGACCCCTTGAGGTCCAAACGAAATGCCGTTTCTGCAGCCATACATTACACACAAATAGACCCAAGACACAACATAATTTACATAAACATCCATCACATTGCTGTGATGGAAGGCCAAATAAACTTATCTCTCCACTGCACTCTCCCCCTCCCCGATGTCAGAGTCAAAGTCAAAGCCCCCGGCTGGCGATGGCGATTGTCCCGCGGCCATTAAAGCCACGCCGGGTGGTGCGAGGTCGCACACCGGGTTCTTGATGTTAGAGCCCCCGGCGTGCGCTCGCAGAGTCCCGCGGCCATTCCAAGCCGCGCGGGGCAGTGATGTAGGCCCCGCTCCAGGAGCTCTTCAACCCCGCAACTCGGGCGGGGGAAGTCGCCGTTGCGAGAGCCCTGAAAAGCGGTCTCCCTCCAGGGACCCGCGGGCTCCCGGTGCCGCCGTCCACAGACCTGCCGTTGAAGCCTCCGACTCTCCGGTCGGGCCGCAGCAGCAGCAGCAGCAGCGCTCCTCCACCGCTCCACCCGCTCCGGACTCGGCCAGCCCCGCGACGGCGACGGTGAGTCGTCGGCACCAGAGTCCCCGGTCTCTTCCTGTTGGAGGCCGCTCCTCGTTGCAGCCCCAACGATAACGGAAACCCGACGAGAAAAGGTCGGGTCTCCCGTGCAGGGAGAGATTTAAAAAGTTCCCACCCACCCCCACCCCCCCACACACACACCCCAACAAAAAATAACAAAAACTACATAAAAACATAGACAGAAAATAATAAAACGCGGACAGACTGCAAAGGCCGCTGCCGACGAGAGTCGCGCCGTCCAACCTCTCCCTGTAGCTAATACTGTCAAATACAGGCATCATTTTGGTAAACCTCCTCTGCACCCTCTCCAAAGCCTCAGGAAATATTTCTGATAATTATTTGACGATGGCAAAGCTATAAAGAATCAAAATGAGTGCGTGAATCCCCGCTAGTGAAAAAGTAGTCCATGTTTTTATCCTGAATTCTTTCATTTGTATGCTTCTAAAAAGCTTACACCTGTGCTGGAAATCCTATTGTATCTCAACCTCAGTGCTTGTATGTAAAATGTGTGCCTCAGTTTAACTTGTTATAAGACTTAAATACACCCTGCTGTGAGCAGCAAGCTCGTTCCCTACCATCAGCTAACCTTCACCTTGAACATGACTTGCTTTAAGTGGCCATTACTCCTGCCCTGCTCATTCCCTGCTGGGAACCAATTCAACCTTCATGTTTAAATCGCCATTTACCATTAAGATTTTAGCCTGCTCCCTGAAATGCAATGTCATAAATTGTACGTTTGGCAGATAATGGGTACTTTAAACAGCTTTGTACGGGCACAGTGAAAATAAAGTAACAGATGAGTAATATTATTGAAGCTTGAGATGTATTTACAAAGCAACCTGATCGCTGCTTAAATGTGGCAGCAGGCCAACTAATATTTCAATTATTATTTTAGAAACAATGATAGAAGAATGAAAGCAGAAGAAATTGGAGGCTAACCAGGAAATTGCCATTGTTATAAAGATTTTCAAGGTGAGTACCTGTATTCATTTAAAAAAATATAGACGTCAAACCAGGGCAAGACAGACCTTCACGGTGAATGGCAGTGGTCCTGGGGAGTGTGGTTGATCAAAGGGACCTTGGAGTTCAAGTACATAGTTCCCTGAAAGTGGCGTTGCAGGTTGAGTGGGTTGTCAAGAAGGCTTTTAGTAAACTGGCCTTCATCGGTTAGGGTATTGAGAATGGAAGTTAGGACGTGATGTTACATTTGTACAAGACATTTGGTGAGACCACACTTGAAGTATTATGTTTGGTTTTGGTCACCTTGTTATAAGATGGATGTTATAAAGCTGGGTAGAGTGCAGAGAAGATTTACGGGGATGTTGCAATGGCTTGAGGGCCTGAGCTTATAGTGAGAGGTTGGGCAGACCAGGACTTGATTCCTTGCAGCACAGAAGGCTGAGGGGTAAAAGAGAATAAATTCCGTTTGATAGTAGACGGCCAATTGTTGTTTGTTTCCTCATTGCTTCAGGGAGGTTAATGTTGTGGGTATTGTGACGCTAACCACTTAACAGAGTTTGGTTTAGGAGCATACAAGGCAATAAAACATGGCTTAATTAAAAAAAATGTTGATAAAGAGTTGTTAAATTTGAATGTATTATGCTTTGGCAGCTTAAAAGGTCACGTATCGGGCACCTGCCTGATTTACAAGGTAATATGTTTAATTTAAATTTGCTGTTGTTCCTAGTTGCCACCCTCAGCAACTTTCAACCTCACAGACGTGTACAATGTGTGCAGTGCGTCAAACATTTGCCTGTGGGAACAGCCCACCTTCCTAGCAGTAAGAATAACCCTTCATTAAAGCAAGCAGAAGCAAAGAAAAAATGAAAGCAAACCATACCTTTCCAGTCAACCTTTTCTTTCCATAAAACATTGTAAACCCTCGCATGTAAACAGCGAGACTTAAATATTTCACAGACTTTTTGTCAATTAGAAATGGCTCAGGAACTCCATCATTAAACAAATCCTTTATCTATCATTAGATGCTTTTAGATGAGTAAGTTTAGATGTGTGAAATTTTAAAAAATCTATTCTGCTATTTTGTGATCATTTCAGTATTTCTTAAGTTAATTGTAAATTTTAAAAAATTATACTAGACCAAGTGGGACCCGTTGGTCCCGTCCCCCCGGGGGGGGGGGGGGGGGGGGGGGGGGGGGGGGGGGGGGGGGGGGGGGGGGGGGGGGGGGGGGGGGGTGCGTTGTCATTCAGGAGGGATGTTCCCCGAACGCAATATTCGACCACTTACCCATAGCTCCCAACTGCGCTGGCGCGGCTGACGGGTTCCCGTTGTGACATAGGAGAGGCATTGCTGTGCAGGCTAAATTCCACCTGTTCCCCCGACGCAAGCCCTTCCCCCATCGCAATTTTGCACCACTCGCGCATAGCCCGCAACTGCGCAGGCACGGCTCACTTCTCCTCATCATCCAGCACTCCCTCGTCTTCCTCTTCACCCTCCCTCTTCAATCCCTAGAAAGGGGGTGGGGGAGAGAGGGAGGGGAGGGGGGGGGCAGTAGAGAGGGAGGGGGGGGGCAGAGAGGAAGGGGGGGGGGGGCAGAGAGGAAGGGGGGGGGGCAGAGAGGAAGGGGGGGGGGGGCAGAGAGGAAGGGGGGGGGGCAGAGAGAGGAAGGGGGGGGGCAGAGAGGGGGGGGGAGAGAGCGAGGGGGCAGAGCAGGGAGGGGTAGAGAGAGGGGGGGGACAGGGAGAGGGAGGGGGGAGCAGAGAGGGAGGGGGTAGAGAGGGGGGTAGGGAGGGAACGGTAGAGGGAGGGTTGAAAGAGTGGGGTAGAGAGGGAGGGAGGGGGTAGAGAGAGTGGAAGGGAGCATAGAGAGGTAGAGGGCGAGGGATGGAGAGGGAGGGGGGCAGAGTGGGGGGGTAGATAGGGAGAGGGCAAGGGAGGAGGGCTAGAGGAAGGGGGTAGAGTAGGGGGGTAGATAGGGAGAGGGCTGGGGTAGAGTGGGTGGGAGTGAGGCTAGATAGGGAGGGGGCTTCCTCCTTCACCCAACCCCACCCAACCCTCCCCCCCCTCCCCCATCACCCCCCCCTCCCCCCTCCATCCCCATCTCCTCATCATCCCCCTCATCCTCCTCCCGTCATTCTCCCATTCCCTGCCCCAGGACCTACCCAGGCCTTGGAGCAGCGCCAGGGCCTGGAACTCGGCCTGGTTCTTGTATTCGGCCCGGCCCGGATTTGGTTCCTGCAGTGGGTTTTTTTTCGGCCCCGGGCTCGGCTGTCACTAGTTTGAGCACCAGGCTCGGCTCCAGCAAGGGCCCACGGCACCACCCTGGCCACCGGATGTCAGGCGTTGGGCGCCGGCAGTGGCCGCGACGCGAGTACGCTGGAGTGCCCCTCCCTCCCGGAGTGTCCCGTTCTGCCTTGCGACTGCATTGTGACGTCACTCTGCATTTTTTTCCGAAATGGGTGAGTTTTCTATTTTTTCTCTTTAACTTTAAATGATTAAGTAGTGCGGAAATATAGGTGGGAATGCGACGGGAAGATGTTTATCGGCTCAATGGGCAAAATGTGAGTAGAATGTGTGAAAATGGGAAGGCTGTGGCCTAGCGCTTGGAAGAAAATAGGAAAATAGAAATTGCAGGGCTGCCAACAATGGGTGAGAGTTGGCAGTGAGAAATTGCGAGAGACCAAGCCCGAGGGAGCGCAGAAACCAAGGGGGTGGGAGGGGGAGTGTTCCCTCTCCCATTGGTACTGAGCTTTTGCATTTTTCAGTTTGAAATTGTGCAATCTGGTGCATACTGTAACGATTCTTTTAACTTACACTTGAGTGCAATATTTATGCTTTAAATTGGATTAGCTATGAATAAGGTTAGGCTACATTACATTCCTAATTACATTCCACAGTAGAGCCAGACTCTGATCAACAGGTGCAGCACATGAATTATCTTAGTATATTCCTGTATGGAAATCAGATTATAATCAAACACTTGGCCCATGTTGACCAACCTGGGCTCACTGCAATACAGGGTAATACTCCTGACCCCGACTCCAGTTGCATACCTTCTCTCATTCCTGACCCCGAGTCCAGCCTTACACCTACTACCTTCCCATTATTTAACTGAAGGAAATAATGGGTTATCGGGACTGTATGTTGTGACAGACAGCCTGACCTTGCATGTCATTTTAATATTACACTTATCCCATCCCCCTGAATATTCCTAATTAATAAATTATGGTTTTGTCAACTAATTACAAATCAGGCTAATTACAAATCAATAACATTAGCCAACTCCGAAACACGAAGCGCTGAACATTGGGATCCAGACATCATGGACAACTGGCCTCAGTTCCCAGCTCACATCTGGCAGTGCTCTCTGTCTGAACCAGAGGCCACAGAGCGTTTTTGAAAGTCGGGAAGCTGAGCGATCACTGATCACTGGCCTTGGGGGTAGCCGGCGAGGGAGTGGAGCAACTGAGTGGGGGGGAGGGTATGGGAGGGGTGTGACCCTCCTCCCACGGGTAGGGACTTTTTCCGAATTTGATGTACTAAAATCATGTTTTAGTGCAATGTAGAAGTATGCTTTCAATGTTTTTTGCATGAAGTACTTTTAAGAGGTAACTTTTTAAGGGGTAACTTTTTCCACACAAAGATGGTGGATGTATGGAACAATCTGCCATAGGAGGTAGTTGAGGCAGCAACTATCCCAACATTTAAGAAACAGTTAGACTGATACATGGATAGGGCAGGTTTGGAGGTATGGACCAAAAGCAGGTAGCGTAGCTAGAACATGTTGGCGGGTGTGGGCAGGTTGCGCTGAAGGGCCTGTCTTCTCACTGTATCACTCTATGACTACATTATACCTCCACCATGCATGAATCCTTCAAAATCAAGTGGTCGAGTTTTATTGCCATATACTCAAGCATAGAAACATAGAAAATAGGTGCAGAAATAGGCCATTCGGCCCTTTGAGCAAGCACTGCCATTGAATATGATCATGGCTGTTCATCTAAAATCTGTGTTCAAGAAGGAACTGCAGATGCTAGAAGGTCGAAGGTACACAAAATTGCTGGAGAAACTCAGCGGGTGCAGCAGCATCTATGGAGCGAAGAAAATAGGCAACGTTTCGGACCGAAACCCTTCTTTAGACTGATGGGGGGTGGGGAGGGGAGAAGGAAGGAAAAAGGGGAGGAGGAGGAGCCCGAGGGCGGGGGGGTGGGAGGAGACAGCTCGAGGGTTAAGGAAGGGGAGGAGACAGCAAGGGCTAGCAAAATTGGGAGAATTCAACATTCATGCCATCAGGATGCAAGCTGCCCAGGCGGAATATGAGGTGCTGTTCCTCCAATTTCCGGTGTTGCTCACTCTGGCAATGAAGGAGACCCAGGACAGAGAGGTCGGATTGGGAATGGGAGGGGGAGTTGAAGTGCTCAGCCACCGGGAGTTCAGGTAGGTTATTGCGGACTGAGCGGAGGTGTTCGGCGAAACGATCGCCCAACCGCCGCTTAGTCTCCCCGAGCGGAGACTAAAATCTGTACCTCATCTAAAATCTGTACCTCTTTCCTGTTTTTTCCCCATATCCCTTGATGTCGCTAGCCCCAAGAGCTAAATGTAACTCTCTCTTGAAAACATCCAGTGAATTGGCCTCCGCTGCCTTCTGTGGCAGAGAATTCCACAGATTCACAACTCTATGGAAGAAGAGGATTTTCCTCATCTCAGTCTCAACTGGCCTCACCCCTTATTCTTAAACTGTGTGACCCCTTGTCCTAACATCGGGAACATTTTTCCTGCAGTTACAGTAAGTGAAAATCTAGCAGGCAAGCAGGATGCTTTCTCCAACTACCCCCATTTGAAGGCCACTATCTTCCACCGCTTCTACCCAGTGCTTGGTACTTACTTTCAGCAGCCACTGGTTGTCCTCCAGGATGCACCGAGCCACAGTCTGGTCCATGCGGTCACCAGGGCGAATTCGGCAGAGAGACTCTCACGGCCGCAGCGCAACGCTTCCGACGCCTCCAACAGCCCGGGACTCTTGCACTGAGGCTGCTCCATGGCCGGAGCTGCAGCGAGCGACTTGCCAGCCCGGCAAACACTCGCCAGCCCCAGCTCCCAGTTCGCATCTGCCCCCGTCGTTGCTTCTGCTTCCATCCCCCTCCCTCAGCCCCTACTCTTTAACACCCACGGCCCATGCAGTTGATATGTGTTTTTAAATTTTCGCTAATTGAGTTGCTTTCTGGAGCGCTAATATGGGTGTTGTGGGCTGAAGGGCTGGTTTCCAGAGGGCTAGTATGGGCATTTTGGACCGAATGGATTCTTGGGCTCGCGGCTCAGTCACTCAAGCCTGTTGTGCGGGCAGCTCACTCCCTCATGGCTGGTGGGCTGGCAGTTGACTCACGACTATTCCTTGAAATTCTATTTCAAGCAGGGTGCAAGGCCACCAAATTCAAGTGCAGTTTCATACCATTTCAAGCAGGGTGCAAGGCCACTAAAGACAGCGAGTCGTGACCTCTCCCTTCTCCATCTTGCAGAGACTGAGCCACGCCCACTTGTTTTATAGTCCCTCCCCCCCTCCCACCAGAAGGGGCGTGGCCCTCCTGGTGTGATTGGCAGGAGAGAGAATCTCACCATTTTTTAAACACTAATAACACTAAACACTTATTTTTAATCGATGGGAAAAATCCTCGGCACCCGATGAGCGGAGGGGGACCGAGTAAGATGACCAAAAATCACAGCCGTATGTGGTAGCGTTTTTTCTAAAATTAATATAGAGCGCAAACAGGAAGTGGTCAAGATTAGACTTTTAAGTATATAGAAGGCAAGGCAACTTTAATCAGGCAAGGCAACTTTAATCAGGCAAGGCAACTTTAATCAGGCAACACAGCTTTAGCATTTCCAAACCAAAGGCAACACAGCTTTAGCATTTCCAAACTATATTTTCAAACCACATTAAGGTCACTGACAGGTCAGTAAAACCACTCACATTTTAGTGGGCATGTGTTCAGTGTTATTCACAGCTCAGACTGAGGGACGTGACCCTCTCGCTCCCCATCTTGCAAAGACTGACTGAGGCACTCAACACTTCCAGGTTTTATAGTCCCTCCGGAAGGGGCATGACCTTCAGGATAGAAAACCTCAGCATTTTGTATACACTAATAACTCTTTTATTTTTCAACGATGGGAAAAATCCTCTTGTCCTGCGCAGTGGAGGGGGACTCTGAGTAAGATGGCCAAAAATCACAGCCGTAAGTGGCAGCTGTGTTTCTAAAATCAATATACAGAACAACAGGAAGTGGTCAAGATCAGACTTTTAGTAATATAGATATAAAATTATTACGGATTTGGACACTAGATGCAGGAAACATGTTCCCAATTTTGGGGTAGTCCAGAACCAGGGACCATAATTTAAGAATAAGGGGTGAGCTTTGAGATGAGGAAAAACGTTACACAGAGAGTTGTGACTTTGTGGAATTCTCTGCCTCAGAAGGCAGTGGAGGCCGGTTCACTGAATGGCACCTATTGTCTAAGTATCTTTCGGGATAAATAAAGTTGTTTCGTATTGTAATTGGCTTTTGTAAATTGTCCCTAGTGTGTAGGATAGAACTAGTGTACGGGTAATTGGTGGTCGACGTGGACTCGGTGGGTCGAGGGGCCTGTTTCCACACTATTTCTAAAGTCGAAACCGATCCTTTAAAAATAACACCATCTGCCACCTGGTGTCAGCTGAGTGTCTGTTAAATTTTAACATAGAACCCAGTCAATCAAAGAATCCAATCTGCCAAAGCCAGATTGATTTTTGCAATTGGTTCCTAAATGCTCTGATTACTAAGCAAGATGGATGCAAATGTAATGGAACTCTTTCCGAATCCATATTTTTATTGAAGGAAATAGCTTTAATGGGTTTTAGAATAGGAAATTGCTGGATATTACGAATCAAGTAGACTTTGGTGAGGATACCTTGGCTGTCCATTGTGGCTTAATGGTGAACTCTCAGTCTCTTGACAAACGCATCAGGCATGTTCATCAGCACTCGACACACATGAGTTTTGAATGTTTTGTCAAAATAAGGGAAGGGATCCCATGCTAGTAGGCCACATGAGTTGCAAGGGTGGGGGATAAATTTGTGAAATTTGAGTAATGTATGTAGACTGTATTCAGGGCCGGATTTACGTATAAGGTTCACAAGCTTAAGCTTAGGGTCTCGAGATCTAGGGGGGCCTCGGCAGGGCTGGATTTACCAATAGGCTTCATAGGCTGAAGCCTAGGGCCTCAAAATCTACCGGTCAAGGTGTTTTTTTTCCCCACAGAGTAAACAAAATCCAGAGGGAAAAAAAATGGAGCACTTTCAGTGTTTCCACTTTGACGGAAATTACCTGAAATTCTGGTTCCGGCCCGCTGGAAGTTTTGGGGAAAAAAATTGCGACCATCCGCGACTGCGCAGTTGGGGGAAGCCAGTGACGCAGCAGCGACGCAAAATGACTGTCTTTCCGCGCATGCGCAGTGGGCCTGGGCGGGTTCAGATCTCTATTTGCACTCCACACAATCACCTGGATGCCTCGTGTCTATCAATGATCCTAGATGTCTACTCCAGGTAAGTAGCAGGAGTGCCCGTTTCTCTGGTCCAGCGGGGTCTACGGTGCCTGCCGTGCGGTCGGAGCCTCGCTGCGTGAGAGGGAGAGAGAGGCTGTGGATCCTGGCTGTGGATGAGGCGCAGGTCTGTTCTGCCCCCATTGCCTGCAGACCGACGTCCCTCTTGTCCAATCGGCGCTATCGATCAGCAGCCCCACCCCCACTGTCTCGCGGAAAGCGGAGATTTCACCGGGTTATAAAATCCGAATTACAAAAAATATGGGGGGGGGGGATTGGTGGGGGGGGGGAGGACTGTCCCCCCTCCTGTCCCCCCGGGATTTCCGCCCCTGGGGCCTGGTGTGTAATATTTTTGACACTGCCATAGGCCTTTCTTACATATGCTGTCACAACACACTGTAGTCTCTAAACAACACTTCAGTAATTTTCCTTGCCCTCCATTTCATAATAATAGTGTTTTAAGCCGATAACTCGACACTAGCACTGGCAATAAATAAAAAGCGCAGCTTTCCAGCCCTTATCTCATTGGCCACGCTCGGCTGCACAACGGTGTCAATCTGGTGGACACTTCCATCTTCCTCTCGTCGTGGGAGTAGGGGATTGGGAGGGGCCTCACAAGTGGAATAGCCTAGGGCCTCTCTTCATCTAAATCCAGCCCTGACTGTATTGAATAATTTGTAATATGTTCATAAGATGTTCGATCGGGTTCAAGTCTGGGCTCTGGCTGGGCCACTCAAGGACATTCACAGACTTGTCACAAAGCCATTCCTGGCAGGATCTTTTCCTCGAACCTGACTAGTCTCCCAGTTCCTGCCACTGAAAGAACATCCCCACAGCATGATGCTACCAGCACCATGCTTCACTGTAGGTATGGTATTGGCCAGGTGATGAGTGGTGCCTGGTTTAATCTAAACGTGACGCTTGGCATTCAGGCCAAAGAGTTCAATCTTGGTTTCATGAGACCAGATAATCTTGGTTCTGATGGCTTTTGGCAAACTCCAAGCGGGCTGTCATGTGCCTTTTACTGAGGAGTGTCTTCTGTCTGGCCACTCTACCATAAAGGCCTGATTGGTGGAGTACTGCAGATATAGTTGTCCTTCTGGAAAGTTGTCCCATCTCCACAGAGGAACTGGAGCTCGGTCAGAGTGACCATCGGGTTCTTGGTCACCTCCCTGACCAAGGTCCTTCTCCCCCGATTGCTTAGTTTGGCTGAGCGGCCAGCTCTATGAACAGTCCTGATGGTTCCAAAGTTCTTCCATTTAAGAATGACAGAGGCCACTGTGCTCTTCGGGACCTGCAATGCTGCAGAAATTGTTTTATATCCTTCTACAGATCTGTGTCTCGACACAATCCTGTCTCTGAGGTCTACGGACAATTCCTTCGTCTTCATGGCTTGGTTTTTGCTCTGACATGCACTGTCAACTGTGGGACCTTATATAGACAGGTGTGTGCCTTTCCAAATCATGTCTAATCAATTTAATTTACCACTGGTGGACTCCAATCAAGTTGTAGAAACATCTCAAGGATAATCAATGGAAACAGGATGAACCTAAGCTCAATTTTGAGTGTCATAGCAAAGGGTCTGAATACTTATGTAAATCTGACATTTCAGTTATTTATTTTTAATTACTTTGCAAAATTTTCTAAACACCTGTTTTCGCTTCTTCATTCTGGGGTATTGTGTGTAGATTGATGATAAAAAAAAAATTTCATCCATTTTAAAAAGGCTGTAATGTAACAAAATGTGGAACAAGTGAAGGGCTCTGAATACTTTCTGAATGCACTGTAAATACACAGTCTTTTAACCAGGAATGGTAGATCAAGAACCAGAGGACATAGGTTGTAGGTGAGGAGGGGAAAGATTTAAAGGAATCTGAGGGGCAACTTTTCTGCATAAATGGCAGTGTGTGTATGGATCGAGCTGTCAGAGGAGTTTGTGAGGCAGGTACTACAACACTGTTTAAAAGATATTTAGACAGATAGTTGGATAGGATAGGTTTAGAGGGATATGAGCCAAATGCCGGCAGGTGGGAGGGTGTGTAGGGAGAAGATGAGAAAGTGGGATAAAAAGAACTAAGGTGTTAGAGTCTGAAGAAGGGTCTCGACCAGAAACGTCACCCATTCCTTCTGTCCACACATGCTGCCTGTTACTCCAGCATTTTTAATCTCTTCGGTTTAAACCAGCATCTGCAGTTCCTTCCTACACGTAGAACTAATGTGAATGGGTGATTGATGGTCGGTGTGGACTATGGGCTGAAGGGCCTGTTTTCATGCTGTATCTTTCAAACAATCAATCAAAAAACTATTTTCTGGCTCAACTAGTAATTTTCAGGTCTGTTGTTTGCAGAGTCCATTGTGATTTAAGTGCTTAAGTGACTGCAGTTAAGACTGGCTGGCTGTTAAGTCGACAGTCCCATGTGACCTCTTTCCCCTACTTCCAATAAGAACAACCTACATTTTAACGTGCATATTTGATGAAGTCAGTCCCATTAGTTGCACTGCAAATGCTAATGTTTAACTATTCCTCCCTCCCCCCCCCCATCCCCTCCCCCCCACTCCTGGGATCATAAAAGACTGGTTTTGGGCTGTGTGTCAGAACTAAGGCAGAGGGGAACAGGAGCCTAATTAGAAATCCTTTAGTTTTAGTTTAGTTTATTATAGTCACGTGTATCGAGATACAGCAAAAAGCTTTTTTGTGTGTGTCCTCTCCAGTCAGCGAAAACACCATACATGATTACAATCCAGACATCCACAGTACTGATAGAAGATACAGTGAATAACTTTTATGCAAGATAAAGTACGATTAAAGATAGTCTGAGGGTCTCCAATGAGGTAGATGGGAAGTCAGGAGCACTCTCTAGTTGGTGAGAGGACAATTCAGTTGCCTGATAACAGCTGGGAAGAAACTGTTCCCAAAACTGTCCCATTTTCAGTTATCTCATACTGGCTACCACTGTATTTAACTTGATTTCCTAATGACTTTGCTCACAAAGAGTGCAGAGGAGATTTCTGAGGACGTTGACAGAGCTATAGGGAGAGGTTGAGCAGGCTAGGACTTTATTTCATCAGAGCGCAGGAGGCTGAGGGGTGATCTTGTGGAGGTATATAAGATCATGAGAGGATACGTAGAGTGAATGCACAAAGCCTTTTACCCAGGCTAGGGGAATCAGGAACCAGAGGTCGTTGGTTTAAGGTAAGAGGGAAACGATTTAATAGGAACCTGAGGGGCAACTTTTTCACACATGGTGGGTATATGGAATGAGTTGCCAGAAGAGCAGGTCGAGGCAGGTACTATAACAATACTTAAATGACCTTTGGACAGGTACATGGATAGGAAAGGTTTAGAAGGACATGGGCCAAATGCGGGCAAATGGGACTAGCTTAGACAGGGTATTTTGGTCAGCACGGATGAGTCAGGCCAAAGGGCCTGTTCTATGCTGAATGACTCTCAAATACAGACATCTTTTATGCAAATTCTTAAGGGGTTGGACAGGCTAGATGCAGGAAGATTGTTCCCGATGTTAGGGAAGTCCAGGACAAGGGGTCACAGCTTAAGGATAAAGGGGAAATCCTTTAAAACCGAGATGAGAAGAACTTTTTTTTCACACAGAGAGTGGTGAATCTCTGGAACTCTCTGCCACAGAGGGTAGTTGAGGCCAGTTCATTGGCTATAATTAAGAGTGAGTTAGATGTGGCCCTTGTGGCTAAGGGGATCAGGGGGTATGGAGAGAGGGCAGGTACGGATACTGAGTTGGATGATCAGCCATGATCATATTGAATGGCGGTGCAGGCTCGAAGGGCCGAATGGCCTACTCCTGCACCTAATTTCTATGTTTCTATGTTTCTAAATCCTTAAAAATGAATTTGTAGAAACCAGGAGCTGCAGCTGCTGGTTAATATGCAAAAAGACGCAAAGTGCTGGGGTAACTCAGCGGGTCATGCAGCATATCTGGAGAACATGGATTCGTTTTTGGGTTGGGACCCTTCTTCAGACTGAAGGACATTGTTAACCTGAAATGTCACTTGGCCATGTTCTCCAGAGATGCTGTCTGACCCACTGTTACTCCAGCACTTTGTGTCCTTTTGTGTATTAACCAGCATCTGCAACTCTTTGATTCTAACAGAAGCGTGTGTTTGCTAACAGACAAACCCCCTGTGGCAAAAATATAACGGCAGATCAAAATGCTTTTTCAGTCAGTCTAAGAAAGAAGTTAATTGTGAATTATTCTATTTTTTGTATGCTATGGTACCTCCTAATTGTCATATGATTCAATTTAATTGCCACATGCAGCCTGATTCACTACAAACATGCAATTTTCAAAGTTTAGGAAATTTCCCCAACAACTCTCACCAACTTTTACATTTGCGCCCTAGAGAGCATTTTATCGGAATGCATCACAGCATGGTTTAGGAACAGCTCCTTCCAAGACCATCGAACCAACGACTAGAGAGCGGTCTTGAGCTACTACTCAATGGAGACCCTCGGACTATCTTTAATGAGACTTCACAGGACCCCATCTTGCAATAAATGTTATTCCTTGTATCTGTACACTAAGGATGGCACGATTGTATCCATATCCACGATGTATTGTCTTTCTGCTGACTGTTTAGCACAGAACAAAAACTTTTTAATGTACCTCGGTACGCGTGACAATAAACCAAACTCAAACTCAAACTAAACTAAGCTCAAACTCAAAAGTCAGAGAAAGCTAGTTTTGCTGGTGCTGGAAGCCTGCACCTATTTTTTTGCCACTTCCCCTGACCCATTTCCTTGCAATGCAGAACATGGAATATTGTTACCTCTGGGACTATGGCTTGTGTTGAAAAGCAACTGAATTAGCCATACAGCTGACAAAAGCCTAGATCTGTGAAATGGTAAAATGCTACCCCTTGGTCAAATGTCAACAAATACTTTGAGTACTCAAATTGCACCAATAATTATTCCATTCAGATTATAATGTCCTATTTATGTAATAACAACGTGTTCAGTAACGTGATACAGAAACAAACCAGAAGCAATTATTCAACAAGTAGTGAAATGTGATTTAAATCACATGTTTAACTTTTATGGGATTTAGTGGAATTTTCAGCTACTGGTGATGTGTTAACCAGGACTAGTGTTTGTTTTTAGGAGTAGACTTTATTATCACATGCACCATAGAAAGCATAGATAGAGTCTTGGTAGATTTTCTTTGCACTACCTCCAATGCAGACTCAACCTGTCCGTTGAACCTGCGTTAGTGTCCTGGGGAACCATGCGGGCCCGATCCGCCCGCCGAACAACCATGCTACCGATGACCAGAACGACGACCGAAGACTCGGTAGGCCCGACTCGCTCCACAGGCCTCCCAGGGGACTGGGGTGAAGCCGGGCGGAGAGGCTTGTCAGGGCCGAAGGAGCCTCAGCGGTGGCGGCGGTGGGAGCCTCGGCAGTGGCAGTGGGGCCTCGGCGGTGGCAACAGGAGCCTCTGCGGTGGTGGAGTCTTGCAATCGATGAGCGTGAGCGGGGAGGGCGGGGAAGACAATGGGGAGCCTGCATGGGGGGACCGTTGTGAGGGAGGGTGGGAGAACAAAGTGGGACCCGGTGTGGCACTCTAGTTTAGAATCCTTCGCCCAGGGGATAAGTCTGTATTTGTTTGTTTGTTTGTTCATTTGTTCCGGTGAAGGCACTGTGCACACAGCAGCCAGACAACAGTCGCTTGTCTTTATCTTTTTGTTTTCACTTTTAATTTCAAGTTTTTGTGTACCTCGTGTGTTGTGACTGTCGGCAGACCCATTTCCCTCTGGGGATGAATAAAGTTTTATCATATCGAGTCCTGTGTTTCTACCCACATCCCAACGACCTGCAGGTTTGTAGGTTAATTGGCCTCTGTGAATTGCCCCTAGTGTGTAGAGAGTGGATGATAAAGTGGGATAACAGGGTAACAGGTGGTATGGTGGCGCACCAGAGATCCGGGTTCAATCCTGATTACAGGTGCTGTCTATACGGAGTTTGTACGTTCCCCCCGTGACTGCATGGGTTTTCTCTGGGTGCTCCGGTTTCCTCCCACACTCCGAAGACGTACAGGTTTGTAGGTTAATTGGCTTTGGTAAGCCCCTTCTCAAGATCTCAAGAGAGAACAATGTGGCTAACTGTAGATCTGGTAAAACGACCTGGGTGAAGGAGTGGGGAAGGGACTATTGGGTCTTTTTATTTATAAACCAGCATCTGCAGTTCCTTGTTTCTCGACTATTTATTTACTGTTCCATACTTGTTAATTAATTATCCCATTTGATTATTTAATTAATTGTTTTATTAATCCCATCGCGAGTTCTGGACACAGTGCTGGGGTAACTCAGTGGGTGGGTGGCATTTTGGGTCGGGACCCTGAAGTCTGAAGAAGGGTCCCGATCTAAAAAGTCACCCATCCATATTTTCCAGAGATGCTGCCTGACCCGCTGAGTTACTCCAGTACTTTGTGTCTTTTTTTAAATTAACATTATTCAGTTATCTCCTTACTTTAGATTAATACTTAATCCCAGATTGTATTAGTATTATTAATCTAATGTTAATCGAATATTAATATTAATTCATATTAATCCTAGATTAATACACCAACTAACTGCTAAGAATCAGAATCAGTCTGAGGAAGTGTCCTGACCCAAAACGTAACCTTTCCATGTTCTCCAGAGAGACTGGCTGAGTTACTCCAACACTTTGTGTCTTTTTTTGTAAACCAGCATCTGCAGTTCTTTGTTTCTCGACAATATTTCGTTGCTGCTGTACGCTACAAGCTGAATCCTATTCCCCACTTCACCACAGCCCCTGGTCTACGAGAGCTGCTGTCGAACCTCGCCTGTACCATTTAAACCGGTAAAATAATGGCCGATTCCTGGTTCCGATCCGCTCGTATGTTGTCCCCGAGCTGCTGAAAATATCTTCAGGCGGTGAAACGCTGCATGCCTGGCTGTTCCAGACTCACACAGGGGACTGAGTCCGACTGGAGCTATTTGGGGCAAGTGAAGCTAATGAACCTTTGTGGAACCCGCTGCCGTTGTGATTAAACAATATAAAGCATATGGTGGCAGTATTTCCCTCAAAAATACATAATGGCTTCAGATCTGAGGAGGAGCCCGTGGAAAGAATAAATACAAGGTACTGTACATCTCTCGTTATCCGGTAAAGCAAAAAAAGATGTAATGAAAGCACCTGTAAAAGTCCCACTGCGGCGTGGCACCCAAAGACACTGCTATGCAGTCTGGAGGCGTGAAATGCAAGGGAATATTGTGCTTGGCAATTTGGAGATGTCTCATTGCAAACAATGTTACGTGAGCAACAAAACACTGTTAATTGTTCGTTCTGCACCGGTAGAACAGCGGAGAGCAGACGATTAGTATGCACGGGGTATCATGAGAGAGATACCACAGATTACATATTCCGTGCAAGTTTGTCAGTGAATAATGAATCAATAGACTCCCTCGCGTTACAAATTCTGCCTGCTACTTTGTTCTTGCGGTGTTTCAGATGCAAGCCTTGGGGGAAATGCTGTGAGTCGCTATTTGTACTGTGATCGTGGCGCACAATATGTACCTCTATTTATCTCATTAGCTGTGTGGACCGATGAGTTGGCATTTTGTTACGGAGGTCCTGTATTGTGGGGAGTGTGTTTGACTGATATCACTGTTCTCCTGTTTCGAAATCAAAGACTCACTTCAATTCACTCAACTCCAATATACAGATTCTACAGCCCAGTTTTAATCCAAAGACACTGTGCAGTTAACTTGGCGACGTTTTAAATGTAATGGAAACGGTTGAATTTATTGATTTTCCAAAGCCTTTGCAATTGCAGTGTTTTACTGTACATTAAACAAAGGAAACAGACGTTACTGATGCAAACATTTTATCTTCATTGTCAGAAAATGTACTCCTGTTGCCTCATTTCGCAACATTTGCTTAAAAATTCTGTTTCACAAAGTCATAGAGCTGTACAGCATGGAAACAGGCCCTTCGGCCCACCTTGGCCATGCCGACTTGTTACTGTGCTGGTCCCATTCACCTGCATTTGCTCCATATCCCTCCAAACCATAGCTTTCCACATATCTGCCCAAATATCCTTTAAACATTGTAATTATATTCTATAGCTTCCTCTGGCAGCTCATTCCAGATACGGACAACCATCTGAGTGAAAAAGTTGCCCCTGATGTCACTCTTAAATCTCTCCCCTCTCACATTAAGCTTGTGCCCTAAAGTTTTAAAATCCTCCACGCTGGGTAAAAGACTGAGCGTTCACTTTAGCCATGATCTTATGCGACTCAGTAAGGTCATCCCTCAGCCTCCTACGCTCCAAAGGAAAAAGTTCCAATCTATCGAACCTCTCCCTATAATTAATGCCCCCAAGTAACATCCTGCCGAATCCCTTCTGCATTCTTTCCAACGTGACATTTTTTTTCAGATGAAAAAGCCTAAAAGCTCACATCAGTATGCCTGTCCTCTTGATGAAAAAGCACTATGTGACCACATATCAAAAGGACACAAAGTGCTGGAGTAACTCAGCGGGTCAGGCAGCATCTCTAGAGAACATGGATAGGCGATGTATCTCATTGAGACCCTTCTGGAGTAACTCAGCGGGTCAGGCAGCATCTCTGGAAAATAAGGATGGGTGATGTTTTAGATTGGGATCCTTCTTCAGACTTCAGGACCCCCCTACCATCAGTCGCCTTCTTCTTATTATTATTATTATTCAGGGGTGGGGTGGAGGAAAGGGGAGAGGTTGGACGAAGTGTGGCAGGCAATAGGTTGACAAAGGCGAAGGGAGGGGGGGGGGTGGATTATGACAGGCAGATGGTTGGAACAAAGGCCATAGATAAGAACAGTGGGTGTGAGACGGGTTTGAATAGACAATATTATTTATTATTATTTATTTTAGTTGCAGATTGTGAAGAAAGTATTTTTTAACCTGGCTAGCACACAACAAAAATATTTTCACTGTACCTCGGCACACGTGACAATAAACTAAACTAAACCTAATAATATTGACAATGTAAGATATAATTTCATATGAACCAGCATTCCTTTGTGTGTTTAAAACTTCCGTCCAATTTTCTGTCTGAAATGCAGCGATCAAGATAACCATTACATGTCAGTTAGCTTCGGAATAACTTAGTGATTCTAAAGTGTACCCCAAGGATTCATTCATCGTAATGATCCCATTTTAAAGCAATAACATGATTTTAAGGACACAATAACACGTGCTCTCGTGACACTATATAAATTGTGTTTTTGTAAAAACTAATTGGTGGAGTCTAGCCAATTGTATTTTGTTTCATATTGGCTGTAATGATATGTTTGGTAGAGAATATATCACCGTTAACGGCATAACATGCATAATCTTTGGTACAAAGATCTGAAAGTGAAAAGAGCTAGAATATTTATCCTGCTTGGATTTAAGGGCCTGTCCCACTCGGTCGTTATTTGCGTGTCATTTACGGAACATCATTTACGCGTCACGTGCGCATGGCGTGCAATACGCGTGCATGGCGCGTGGTGAGATCTGGTGGCGTAGGCAGTGACGCACGGTCGCACACGGCGCCCCAGGATTTTGGGATTCACTAAATCTTCGTGCGCCACCTGCGTGACGCGCAAGTGACGCCCAAGTGGGACAGGCCCTTAAGACTGCCTGAGGGGACAGTGTAAAGTGAAATAAATCCTCTGTTAGTTTTGCAATTGCAGGCTGAATCAACCCTGGGCTACAACAGTTTCTCTAGAGACTAGGATAGAGTGGATGTGGATAGGATGTTTCCACTAGTCGGAAAGCCTAAGACCAGAGCCCATAGCCTCAGAATAAAAGGATGAGGAGGAATTTCTTTAGCCAGAGAGTGGTGAATCTGTGGAATTCATTGCCACTGACAGCTGTGGAGGCCAAGTCAATGCATCATTTTTAAGGTGGAGATTGATAGATTCTTAATAAGTAAGGGTGTCAGGGGTTATGGGGAGAGTGGGGTTGAGAGGGAAAGATAGATCAGCCATGATTGAATGACAGAGTAGTCTTGATGGGTCGAATAGCCTAATTCTGCTTTAATAACTAAGAAACTATGAATTTATGAAGAGGAGTGAAATGTAAAGCTCCTTCCACCCACTATCTCTCCCTCCCTTTATATTTCATTCGTAAATTAAGCTCCATGCATCAACAACTCTCTCCATCACTATAACCCCCTCTTCTGTTTTGATTTTGTGAACATTCAACTTCTAATTTAATAAACCAGTGTCTAAATAGTATGAAATCAACACGTTAAAAATTAAACATATCATTGACAATAACATACATTAAATAATTTACCAAACCGAGTTTCTGTGAGAGAAGATTCCCATCTTGTGCGGGCAGCACAGAGGTGCAATGGCTAGAGCTACTACCTCACACCACCAGATCTGGGTTCGATCCTGACAATGGGTGATGTTTGTGTGTGGAGTTTGCACGTTCTCCCTGTGACCGCATGGGTTTCCTCCGGGTCCTCCGGTTTCCTACCACGTCCCAAGTTTTAGTTTTTGGAGGAAACTGGAGCACCCGGAGGAAACTCACCTGGTCACAGGAAGAATGCATAAACTCCGCCTGAGGTCAGGATCCCTGGCGCTATGAGGCAGCAACTCTACCTTCTGCACCACTGAGGGTTATGGCACAAATACCATGAATATGAAAGAAGATCCATTTAATATAACCCTTATTGTTTACTGCCCAACTATCTACCATCTACCAACATTTCTGTTAATACTTGTGTTTTTTCTCAAATCCAATCAGGTTTATACCAGGCATCTGATATCATTGTAATCGTTTGCTACTGGGCAGATTGGGCTAATATTATTCCATTCTGTGGAATAGCATTGAACATGCTTGTTAAAATCTGTGAAGTCATGTGAATGATTGAGTTCTTCACATACACTTATAAACAAACGTATGCATTAAATGTTACCATAACACAAGTTGAATGTTGCATCATGGTGATAGCAGGGCTGCCAACATGGGGTGAGAGTTGGGAGTGAGAAATTTGCGAGAGACCAAGCCCGAGGGAGCATCGCGACTGGGGGGGTACGGAACATTGGTACGGAACATTTGCATTTTTAAGCTTGAAATTGTGCAATATGGTGCATACTGTAGCGAGTCTTATAACTTACACTTGAATGCAATATATATGCTTTAAATTGGATTGGAGTGTTTTTGAAAGGGGGGAGGCTTTGCGATCATTGATCACTGGCCTTGGGGGTACCCGGTGAGGGTGGAGCAACCGAGTGGGGAGAGGGTGTGGAAGAAGGGTAGGAACGTTTTGAAATTTGATGTATTAAAATCATGTTTTAGTGCACTGTAGAAGTATGATTTCAATGTATTTTGTATGAAGTATTTTTAAGAGGTAACTTTTTAAGAGGTAACTTTATCCACACAAAGGGTGATAGGTGTATGGAACAAGCTGCCAGAGGAGGTAGTTGAGGCAGGGACCATCCCAACATTTAAGAAAAAGTTAGACTGATACATGGATAGGACAGGTTTTGAGGTATGGACCAAACGTAGCTGGGACATGTTGGCGGGTGTGGGCAAGTTGCGCCGAAGGGCCTGTTTTCACACTGTATCACTCTATGACTACATTATACCTCCACCATGCATGAATGCTTCAAAATCAAGTGATCGAGTTTTATTGCCATATACTCAAGCATAGAAACATAGAAAATAGGTGCAGGAATAGGCCATTCGGCCCTTCGAGCCAGCACTGCCATTCAATATGATCATGGCTATTCATCTAAAATCAGTACCTCTTTCCTGTTTTTTCCCCATATCCCTTGATGTCGTTAGCCCCAAGAACTAAATGTAACTCTCTCTTGAAAACATCCAGTGAATTGACCTGCACTGCCTTCTGTGGCAGAGAATTCCACAGATTCACAACTCTCTACATGAAGAAAGTTTATCCTCATCTCAGTCCTAACTGCCCCCCCCCCCCTTATTCTTAAACTGTGACCCATGGTTCTGAACACCCTCAACATCGGGAACATTTTTCCTGCAGTTACAGTAAGTGAAAATCTAGCAGGCAAGCAGGATGCTTTCTCCAACCACCCCAATTTGAAGTCCACTACCTTCCACCGTTTCTACCCAGTGCTTGGTACTTACTTCCAGCAGCCACTGGTTGTCCTCCAGGATGCACCGAGCCGCAGCCTGATTCATGCCGGTCACCTGGGCAAATTCGACACAGAGACTCTCTCTCTCTCTCCCCCCCCTCTCTTCACACTCTCTCTCCTCTCAACCCCCCTCGCTCTCTCTCTCCCCCCCCCCCATCTCTCCCCTCTCTTCCCCTCTCTCTCTCCTCTCTCCCTCTCTCTCTCCTCTCACCCCCTCTCTCTCCCCTGTCTCCCACTCTCACTCTCTCCCCTTCCCTCTCTTTTCTCTCCCCCTCTCTTCCCCCCTCTCTCCCCTCTCTTTCCTTCACTCTTCCCCTTCTCTCTTATCCCCCTCTCTCCTCTCTCTCCCCCTCTCCCTCTCCCTCTCCCTCTCTCTTTCCCCTAACTCTCTCCCCCTCTCTTTCTTCTCTCTCCCCCCTCCCTCTCTCTCTCCTCTCTCTCCCCTTCGCTTTCCCCCTCTCTACTGCCCTCCCTCTCTATCTCCCCCTCTCTCCCTCTCCCTCTTGCTCTCTCCACACACTCTCTCCCCTCTTTCTCTCCCCCTCTTTCTCTCCCCTCTCTCGCTCTCACCTCTCTCTTCCCCCTCTCTCTCCCCTATTTCTCTCTCCCACATCACTCCCCTTCCGCTCTTTCTTTCCCCTCTGTCTCTATCTCTTTTTCTTTGCCCTACTATCTCTCTCTTTCCCCTTTTTCTCTCTTTCCCCCCCTCTCCCCCTCTCTCATTTACCACCCCTCTCTCTCTTCCCCTTCTCTCTCCCATTCTCTCCTACCCGCTCCTCCCTCTCCAACCCTCTCTATCTTCCCTCTTTCTTCCCTCTCTCACTTCCCCCCCTTCTCCCACCTCACTCCCCCCTCTCTCCCCTACCCCTCTCCCCCCCTCTCCTTCTTCTCCTCTCTCTTCATTTTCTCCCCCCCTGTCTCTCCCCTCTCTCCTCTCACCCCCCCCTCTCTCTCTCCCCACTGTCTCCCTGTCTCCTTCCCCTCTCTCTCTCTCTCCACCTCCCTTTGAGAGTCTGTCCCTTCGGCACAGAGACTCTCGCAACGGCTCCGACGCCCGAGACACTCGCACTGTCCGGAGCGCTCCATGGCTAGAGCTGCAGCGAGTGACACGCCGGCCCCGGCAAACACTCGTCCGTCCCGGCTCCCCGCATCTGTTCCGGCCACTGGTTCTGCTCCCATCCGTCCCGCAGCCCCTGTTCTCCAATATCCGCGGACCATGCAGTTTATCCGAGTTTTGAAATTTTCGTTGATTACAAAATTTCTCACCACTGAGCGTGAGAAATTTCTGATGAGCGTGAGGGCGTGAGAGTTTGCTTGAGGGCGTGAGTCTCACGCTCAAAGCGTGTGAGCTGGCAGCCCTGTGATAGTCAAACTTGCATTAGGGAGAGGTTGGACAGGCCTGTTTGGACAAGTTTTTCTGTGGAGTGTAGGAGGCTGAGGGGTGACCTTATTGAGGTGTACAAGATCGTGAGGGGCATGACTTCGTTTTTTTTCTCAGGATAGAGGATTCTAAAACTTGAGGGCACAGGCCTAACGAGAGGGGAGAGATTTAAGAGGAACCTCAGGGGAAACTTGTTGACTCAAAAGGTAATCTGTATCTGGAATAAGCTGCCAGAGGAAGTTATAGAAATGAATACAACTAGCGTGCCCTCCATAATGGTTGGGATAAGACCCATCATTCATTTATTTGCCTCTGTACTCCACAATTTAAGATTTGTAATAGAAAAAAATCAAATGTAGTTAAAGTGCACATTGTCAGATTTTATTAAAGGCCATTTTGATACATTTTGGTTTCACCATGTAGAAATTGCAGCTGTGTTTATACATAGTCCCCCCCCCCCCCATTTCAGAGCACCATAATGTTTGGGACACAGCAAACATTTCTATTACAAATCTCAAATTGTGTACAGAGGCAAATAAATAAATGACGGGTCTTTGTCCCAAACATTATGGAGGGCACTGTATGACTTTTAAAATACATTTGGATGGATACATGGATAAGAAGGGTTTAGATGAATATAGGTCAAATGTAGGCAAATGGATGTAGTCCAACATGCCAACATGGTCAGTGTGGACAGGGTGGGCTGAATGGCCTGTTTCTCTGCGGTACAACTCTATTCCCATTGTAGTGGAAGTATATCCTGAATGAGCCCAAATATTCAAGTTATTTTCCATGTACTTCGACAGTGTAGCAGTTTTTGTCAGTGGGAGTTAATTTCTGAAATTCTGCACATTCAAAACATTCCAACAGTGCCACATGCAACTTGAATATCTTTTATAGTTTGCAATTTGCAAGGGATAAATGAAGCATATAATCCCATACTCCATCCACTCCAACAAAATATGGATCCATTTTCATTTTATTTAGCAAATTATAAGCATATCAACATTTTAACTATGGTCTGGAATGGCTGTTTGTTTTAGAGTAAATAAAAGTCTAGGCAATAGTGCAGATCAAAAGGAGATGACGAGGTATTTCTGTAGTCAGAGGGTGGTGAATCTGGAATTTATTGCCACAGATGGCTGTGAGGCCAAATCATTGGGTATTTTTAAGGCGGAGATTGACAGATTCTAGATTTGTAAGGGTGTTGAGAGCCAAAGCCATGATTGAATGGCGGAGAAGACTCGATGTGCAGAATGGCCTGGTTCAGCTCCTATGACATGAACAGGATACCTTTCCCTTTTTGCAGAAGAAATTAAAAGTGTATCTTAAAAGATTTAATAGGAACCTGAGGGGGCAACCTTTACACACAGAGTTGGTGGGTATATGGAGAAGGTAGTTAAGGCAGATACTATAACAACATTTAAAAGACACTTAGACAGGTACATGGATAGGAAAGGTTTAGAGGGATATTGGCCAAATGTTGGCAGCTGGGACTTGTTTAGATGGGCCATTCTTGGTCAGCCTGGATGTTGGGCCGAAGTGCCTGTTTTCATAGTCTAACTTGGTGTCTTGAAACATTTTGCACGAATGTTGCCATATATACAAATCCCTTCCCTGACCAAATTATTGAATGAAACACTTTTTGATGAATCACAACCATTAATTATCTTTTATGAATCGATATGACACATTTTTAAACCCCTAAAACAATGACATTTCTGGTAGTTCATAGAAAACATGCATTTCGAAGAGCTCCATAAGTTTCTGTACAGAGAATTGAAAGGGGTGTAGCTTGTAAAATCAGACTACTTGTATGTGGATTTAGCCATGAGAATACTTGTTGATCATGGAAATTGAAGCTAGAATAACAAAGGGAGGCAAACTGGTGCAGTGGGTAGAGCTATTGCCTCACAGCACCAGAGACCCGGGTTCGATCCTCTAGTGCTGTCTGTGAATTTTGCACGTTGCCCCTTTGACCACTTGGGCTTTCTCCAGGTGCTCCATTTTCCACCCACAGTCCAAATATGTGTTGGTTTTTGGGTTAATTGGTCCTCTGTAAATTGCCCTTTGTGTGTAGGGAGTGGATGTAATTGGACAACATAGAACTAGTGTGAACAGGTGATCAATGGACACTGTGGACTGAAGGGCCTCTTTCCATTGCTGTATCTCTAAACTAAACCAAGATAAAGTTAAGTGCTACCTTGTATTACCATATTTGTGCCTCTTTCAGGCAACTGATAAATAGATTGCATCTGAGCATCTAAGTGTGAGCAACTCACACTTTATCAATTATTATCAGTAATAAACGCCATGCTGGAGGAACTCAGTGAGTCAGGTAGCATCTGTAGAGGGAATGAACAGACAACGTTTCAGGTTGGGACTCTTCTTCAGTCTGTCGGTGATCTGCCAATCTACGCCTGTATCCACCTAGCTTGCCAGGCTTTGTCCCACCACCACCTCTTTTCCAGTTTTCACCCTCCTACTACATCAATCTGAGGAAGTCCCTACCCCATGTGGTGCCTGTCTATTTTCTTCCACAGATGCTGCCTGACCCGCTGAGTTACTACAGGTCTATGAGACCTTCTCTCACAGCTCTCCCTTTGTGAAAATTACAATGTTATATAAATAGTTACAATGTTATAAAATAGTTTCGCTTAGAGAAACAACGCGGAAACAGAAACCTTCGGTCCAGCAAGTCCGTACCGACCAGCGATCACCTTGCACACCAGCACTATCCTACACACTACTCACAACTGGGACATGTTGGCCGGTGTGGGCAAGTTGGGCCGAAGGGCCTATTTCCACACAGTATCACTATGACTCTCTATGACTCTACCAGGAGCAATCTTTAATTTTACCGGCCAATTAATCTATAAACCTGTACACCTCTGGAATGTGGCTTGCAACCGGAGCACCCGGAGAATACCCACGCGGTCAAATGGAGAATGTACAAACTCCATACAGACAGCACCCGTAGTCAGTATCGAACCTGGGTCTCTGGCGCTGCTCCACCGTGCACCTCAAGTTCTCAATACAGAGACACAAATGGCCAGGTGGCACCAAAGGTCAACATTCTCAAAGTTCATAAAAGGTTACGTTAATATTCTGAAGAAGAGTCCCAACTCGAAACGGTGTCAGTCCATTCCCTCCACTGATGCTGCCTGACCTGTTGAGTTCCTCCAGCAATTTGTGTTTGGCTCAGGATTTCAGCATCTGAACTTCCTTGTGTCTACAGTTAATGGTCAGTGACGGTTGTGCTTTGTTTAATCCAAAATGCGAGATACTATTCAGCTTGCTCTATGTCTTGTTGCAGTCGCTGTAGATCATTTGAAAGCACCATGAGCGGGATTTTGAAGAGAAAGTTTGAAGATGTTGAAGGGACCTCCCCATGTTCCTCCGTGAGGGAGTCCGAGGATGAGGTCTCTGGGAGCGAGAGTGCCGAGAGTGGAGATAGTGTCAACCCGTCCACTTCCAGCCACTTCGCTCGTAAGTACATATTCCGCTTGGGATACCTTGCAACCCAATGGTATGTATGCTTTCTCTCCAGAGATGCTGCCTGACCTGCTTTGTATACTTTAGACTTTAGAGATACAGCGCGGAAACAAGCCTTTTGCCCATCGAGTCCGCGCCAACCAGCGATCACGCGTACACTAACACTGTCCTACACACTAGGGACAATTTAGTTTTTTACCAAAGCATATTAAACTACAAATCTGTATTTCTTTGGCCTGTGGGAGGAAACGGAGCACCCATTTACGAGGATTTTGCCAGGACTTAAGGGCCTGAACTAAAGGATGAGGTTGAGTAGGCTAGGACTTTATTCCTTAGAGCGCAGGAGGATGTGGGGTGTTCTTATAGAGTTAGATAAAATCATGAGAGGAATAGATCGGGTAGATGCACAGTCACTTTTCCAGAGGAGAGGAAATCGAGAAGCAGAGGGCATTGTTTTAAGGTGAAGGGGTAAGATTTTAGAATCTGAGAGGGTGGTGGATGTATGGATTGAGCTGCCGGAGGAGGTGGTTGAGGCAGGAACTATTATTGCAAAGTTTAAGAAGCATTTAGATAGTTACATAGATAGGACAGGTTTAGAGGGATATGGGCCAAATGCAGGCAAGTGGGACTAGTGTTGGTAAGTTGAGCTGAAGGGCCTGTTTCGACACTGTCAAAACAGTGACCACCAGAGATAACCCACGTGGTCATAGGGAGAACGTACAAACTCCGTACAGACAGCACTTCTGGTCAGGATCGAACTCGGGTATCTAGCACTGTGAGGAAGCAACTCTACCACTGTGCCACCGTGCCGCACAGTGGTCAAACTAATTTATCTATTTACACTTCCAGCATCATCGATCCTGAAACGGGAGAAGAGGATGAGGAGGAAGAGCGTGCGCTTTGACTACGTGACTGTGTACTACTTCACGCGGAGGCAGGGCTTCACCAGTGTTCCCAGCCAGGGAGGGAGCACTCTGGGCATGTCCAACCGGCACAAGTGTGTGCGGCAGTACACCCTGGGTGAATTTGCACTAGAACAGGAGAGACTTCATGGAGAGATGCTGAAGGACCATCTCAAGGAGGAAAAGCTGAACTCATTGAAGCTCAAGGTATGATGACCTCTTTGTATGTTGTCCTCCAGTTCTGGTGGCCCCATTATAGGGACAATGTGGAGATAGCACAGAGGAGGAGGCCTACCAGAACGCTTCCCTCTGGCTTCACAATTCACAACTCTTCAATCCTTTCGTCTTGTATTCTGTCTTTTCATCTCTGGCTTTTGTCAGTGAAAGGCTTTGTCTTGTATGGTATCCAATCAGATCAGATACACCATTCATAAATACAATCTGCCTATCACCCCCACACACACCCACACCCCCATACCCTCTATTAGCTGCCAGGCTTTGTCCTGCCCCTCCTCTCTCCAGCTTGTTTCCTACCGCCCCCGCACCTCTACGATGTCTGAAAAAGAGTCCTGACCCAAAATGTCACCTCTCTATGTTCTCCATAGATGCTGCTTGACCCATTGAGTCATTGCAGCACTCTCCTTTGTCTTTACCACAATGGTGCCTGGATTAAGGTTTTTAGCGATAAGGAGATCTTGGACAGATTTGGATTGTTTTCTCTGTAACGCCAGAGGTTAAGGAAAAACCTGATAGTAGTATACAAAATAATAGGAGGTAGAGACGGGGTAGACTGTTCAAAACTTTTTCCCAGGGTAGAAATGTCAAAGACTACCGGTGGCACTAGCAATGGCTGCCTCGCCAACAGTCTGTCCCTTTCCTTGTTGTTTTTATTTGTATGTTTTTAGTGTCCTTTAGGTTGTTTTTTATGTGTGTGGGGGGGGGGGGGCTTGTTGGAAACTTTTTCTAATTTCTTACCTCAACGGAGATGCGATTTTTTTTTTCCGTATTGTATCTCCTTCCGTACTGCGGCCTAACATCGAGGAGCTGGCGGCCTCTGCTGGAGACCAACTTCGAGAGCTTCACCCCGGGAACCTGCGGACTTTAACATCGTGGAGCTCAAGGTCCGACTTCGGGAGCTCCGATCACCCCGACGGATGGTTCGACTGTTCCGACCTCGGGAGGAAGATTAGACTTTATTGTCTTCCATCACAGTGAGGAATGTGGGGAATCTGCTGTGGTGGATGTTTTATGTTAACTTTTATGGTTGTGTGTCTTGTTGCTTTTTGTTTTAGTTTGGCTGTATGGTAATTTGCATATCGCTGTACCTTAATTCGTGCAACGTGACTTTTTTTCCCGGGGTGAAGCTCTCGAAGTTGGTCTCCAGCAAAGGCCGCCAGCTCCTCGATGTTAGGCCGCAGTACGGACGGAGATACAATACGGAAAAAAAATCACATCTCCGTCGTGGTAAGAGATTAGAAAAAATTTCCACCAACCCCATCCCACACATAAAAACAATTTTTAGACCATCACGTGGAACAGCCGACATGATCTTCACAATGCGTCAACTACAAGAAAAATGTTGTGAACAACTTCAACCTTTGTACATGGCATTCCTCGATCTCACTAAGGGTTTCGACTCGGTATCAAGGGAACTCTTATGGGACATCCTATCCACCTTTGGATGTCCTGAAAAGTACATCCTGTCTGCATCAGAAACCTGGACACCATACCAACGCCATCTGAAAACACTTGAAAAGTTCCATCAACGATGTCTTCGAAGAAGCTTAAATATCAGTTGGGAAGACTGAAGAACCAACGTCAGCGTGATGTATGAAGCAAAAACATCTAGCATCGAAGCCTTCGCCATCAAGAACCAACTAAGATGGGTCAGTCATGTTGTTCGGATGGAAGACAAGCGTCTACCAAAGTAAACCTTCTACTCCCAGCTTAAAGAAGGCAAATGGAAAAGAGGCGGACAAAAGAAGAGATTCAAAGACACCTTAAAAGCCAGCATGAAGAAATGTGAAATCGACATCGACAATTAGGAAACCAATGCCAAGGACAGGAAAGTCTGGTGAACCATCATCCAAGAAGGAACAGCGGCCTTCGAAGCCAGGAGATGCGCAGAATTAAAAGAAAAGAGAAGAAAACGCAAAGAGAGGCAGCAGCAACCAAAGCCCGATCTGCCATCTGGAATTACCTGTCCTGAATGTCGATGAACTTTCAAAGCCAGGATTGGACTCATAAACCACCTAAGAGTCCATAAAACCAACAGAACATAGACCATCATCCTCAACCTTGAGGGATAGCCACGACGATGACAACGTAACAATAAAAGACCTCTGAAGCCTTTGACTAGAGGGCATAGCTTTCAGATGAGGGGCAAAGTTTGAAGTGTTAGGTCAAAGGGCCCGGTTGTGCTTAGTTTATTGTCATGTGTACCAAGGTACAGTGAAAGCTTTTGTTGCGTGCTAACCAGTCGGCGGAAAGACAATACATGATTACAGTCGAGCCATTCACAGGGTACCGATACATGATAAAGGGAAGAATGTTTAGTGCAATATAAAATCCAGTGAAGTTCAGTTAAAGATAGTCTGAGGGTCTTCGATGAGGTAGATGGGAGGTCAGGACCACCGTCTAGTTGTTGGTAGGTTAGTTCAGTTGCCGGATAATAACTTGGAAAAACATGAAAAATATAAAATGTATACAGTTTTAAATCTAATTTCTTACAGCTTTGAGAAACATTATTTTATTTAATGGAGTATTTCAGATGTTTTTGCCCTTGCTAGAAGGCATGAGTCATGGTGATTCATAGTTCATCCCAGCAGCTGCAGGCCACGAGTGGTGATTCCAGGACACAGGATGTTGACGTGGAGACTGCCAGGGATACTGAACGCTAGGTTTAGCTTCATTATTGTCACATACACCAAGGTACAATGAAACGCTTTGTTGTGCCTGCTATGCAAACAGATCAGATAAACTATACATTAATAAAGTCAAGTTGAACTCAAGTACAATAGGTAGAATGAAGGGGTACTGTGGTACATTTAACACATGGTGGCAGCACTATACTGTCTGCAGGAAAACTTGCCAAATCTCTTGTTCATTTCTTCGCAATGATGTATTGTATTAAAGGGTACAAAGTGCTGGAGTAAGGCAGCATCCCTGGAGAACATGGACAGTTGGTCTGAAGAAGGGTCCCGACCCAAAACGCCACCTATTCACGTTCTCCAGAGATGCTGCCTGACCCGCTGAGTTCCTCCAGCATTTTGTATAAACCAGTGTTTGCAATTCCTTGCTTCTACTATGTATTGTTACGGCATCATACAGCGTGGAAACAGGCCCTTTGGCTCAACTTGCCCACACCGACCAAGATGTCCCACCTACATTTGGTCCATACCCCTGTACTATCCATGTACCACCCATAAACCTGTACTGTCCATGTATCTGTCTCTCTTGTAGCAAGATGAATTGTTAATTATGAACTAATTATCACAATAGCAACTTATAGATGTTATTCATAAGTGTTTGAGATTCTTCGAGAAAAAAGTTAATCTTAACATTCATCTTATAACAGAGCAGATAGATTTCTAATCATAATTATTTAACCTGTTCACATCTTCATTCACCCATCCAATCTTGAAAGTGGTCTGTTTCTATCTCCCCTCTCTCAGCCCTTGACTAATGTTTAAAACACCCAAGATACAACATGGAAACAGGCCCTTCGGCCTGATCACCCGTTCACAGTAATTCTGTTCAAGGCCCCCAATCTGAAACGCAACCTATCCATTTTCTCCAGAGATGCTGCCCAACCCATTGCAATACTCCAGCACTTTGTGTCTTTCTACATTATTATCTTTAAAAGCTTATTGCTGAATCTTTGAGAGCACAATGTAGATTCCCTGGGATGCTGTTTAAACAAGTAAAGCAAAATCCAAGGCGAAATGGGTGTAAGACTAGGTGGAGCACAGGGGAGAGAAGGGGCCCGTTCCTCCTGTTTGCGTGGGGCCTCACTGTGACATGAAGAGGTCCAGGACAGAACTGTCAGTGTGGCGATGGGAAGGGGATTTAAAATGGTTAGCAACTGGAAGATCCAGCTGGCTGTAGCTTTATCTGAGCACAAGTGCTAAGATAAAGAAGAGCCCCAACGTGAACCGTCACCTATCCATGTTCTCCAGAGATGCAGCCTGTGTTACTCCAGCACGTTGTGTCTTTTTTTTTGTAAAGCATCTCACCTTTTGCATTGCAGTTGACAAAGAATGGAACAGTGGAGTCTGAAGAAGCCAGCACACTTACACTGGAAGATATTTCTGATGATGACATTGATCTGGACAACACGGAAGTCGATGACTATTTCTTCCTACAACCATTGCCGACCAAGAAGAGAAGGGCTTTGTTACGGGCGTCTGGTGTCAAGAAGATTGACGGAGAGGAGAAACACGAGCTTCGTGCAATTCGAGTTTCCAGAGAGGACTGCGGCTGTGACTGCCGAATATATTGTGATCCTGAACTCTGTGCTTGTAGTCAAGCGGGAATTAAATGCCAGGTGAGTGGAGAACTTATTCTGTGTAAATACATGAGTAGGTTTAGTCACATATTAAAAAAAAATTTATCTCCCAGAACTTGCTGCTAAAATATTTGTTGTGTAATCCACATCAGACTTTCTAGATACAACGTGGAAACAGGCCCTTCGGGTCACCCGAGTCCACGCCGAGCAGCGATCACCCGTTCATAAGTTTATGTTCATAAGTTATAGGAGCAGAATTAGGGCATTTGGCCCATCAAGTCTTTTCCGCCATTCAATCATGGCTGATTTATCTTTCCCACTCAAACCCATTCTCCTGCCTTCTCGCGCTAGTTCTATGGTATCCCATTTTTGCTGTTAAATTGACGACTTTAGAGATACATCCAGTCCGTGCTGACCAGCGATCGCTGTACACTAACACCATCCTACACACTAGGGAAAATTTATAATTTCCAGAAGCCAATTAACATACAAACCTGCAAGTCTTTGGGAGGAAACCGGCAGTCCCGGAGAAAACCCCCGTTGTCCCCGGACGAACGTCCAATCCCCGTACAGATTGTCAGGATTGAACCCGGGACTCTGACCATGCTGTGATACATCCCAATAAAATGCTTTCTACGGCATATGTGTAGAAGTTGGTGAATTTTTTTTCTTTTTTTTCCTATTACTTCTTTTTTTTCTTCTTCTTTTTTATTTATATATTTATATATATATATTTTTTTAATTTTAAAAGAAAGTAAGAAAGACAAGAAAAAAAATAGAGAGAAGAAAAAGAGGAAAAATAGATAGTAGAGAAAAGAAAAACGTGAAGTGTGTATATAAGAAAAGAAAAAGTAGAAAGTAGAAATAGGAGAGAAAGACCCTAAAAAAAGAAATTTTCAAATCTTTATTCGGAGATGTAAATCTATCCACGACCTGACCTGAAATCAGTAATCTTTACGGTACCGCTGCATCACATGATTCCAAAAAGTCGATGAAAGGGGACCAACTCCTTAAGAATTGGTCATATTTATCTATTAGTCGGAGTTTCATTTCTTCAAGGTGTGCTATGTCCATCATATTCCTAATCCACATTTTAATAGTTGGTATAGCTGTATTTTTCCAAAATTTAAGTATCAATTTCTGTCCTATTATTAACCCATAATTTAAAAAAACTTTTTGGTCTTTATTTAAATTGATATCTTCTACTATTATTCCAAATATAATCCAAATATTAAAAAAAAAATTTTTTTTTCTAAGCCAGCGCCTGTTTCTAGTTAACCGTTGCCCTGTGCTGTTTCCTTCCCCCTAGGTGGACCGCATGAGTTTTCCGTGTGGATGCACCAAGGAAGGTTGCAGTAACGCGGCAGGCAGGATTGAGTTCAACCCTATCAGGGTAAGGACACACTTTCTGCACACCATCATGAAGCTGGAGCTGGAGAAGAGCCAGCAGCAGCTGGACCTGGAGAAGGGACTGTCGGTGGGAGAGGTGAACGGGCACTCTGCCCATCTATCCCGCCCGTACTCGGCCACTGAGGCCTTTGAGGTGGACAACGAGCCAGAGACGGCGGTGATGCACCTGCAGTCGGCGGAGGAAATGGAGTGGCCTGAGGAGGAGGAGGAAGAGGAGGAGGATGGCAGCAGTCTGTGCAGTGGTGTGACGGACTCCAGCCTTCAGAGTCTGGCTGCCAGCGAGTCAGACGACGAGGGAGGGGGCAAACCCTCGTCTGTCCCCGCCCCCCCAGCACAGCCCGACACCCTCTCCCTCCCCTCCGTGCTGTGCTACGCCGACGGGACCTCGCCCGAGGCCGCTTCCTACTACGGCAACCCATCCGCGCTCTACTATCAGATTGACCGCAACTCAGCTGCCAGTGCCGTTAGCGCTGACGACAGCGCCTCGCCCGCCTCCACGGAGCGCAGCGGTGAGCCCTTCTGTGTGGAAGCCACCTTGACCTCGAACTACAGCGAGGGGAGCCAGGAGAACGGGGCGCTCTCCCTGGTGCCCTACGGCTCAGCGGCAGATCAGTACATCGAGTACACCCCACAGCCAGAGGGAGGCTTCGGCGGTGCCCACTACCCCATCCCCACCCCCTCCGTGATAGTGTGCCGCCCCTCGGTTCATGGAAACATCGCCCAGTGCAACGGTCTGTACTCAGACCAGCAGCCAGGACACTCCCGAGCGGACCTACAGAGCTACTTAACTAACCACGTTCAGGATGACTACACCACTGCTGCCACTGCCGCTGGAGACCTGTACTCCCCCAAGCAGGTCCTGGACAATGCCATAATCCTCCCAGAGGGCAGCGCCTTGCTAGAGGAAACCATCAAAGCCTCAGTCGTGGAGACGGTGTTTGTTTAGCTTGCTCCCTCGCTCTGCACGCTTTGTCCCTCCCTCCACACCGGTCATTCAGAACGGGAAAGATTTACAACGTGAACGTTTACAATTTTTAAACACTCAACACCTTTCCTTTGACTGATCAGAGGCCGAGATGAATGCCACTGGACGGCAGTGATTTACTGACTGCAATCAGAAATGAGTTTCATGTGAGACACTGCATTAGACATTGTAGTTTAATGCGAGCCATTTCAGTCACTAATAATTTATTTGACTTTCAGAATCATTAACTTACCTGAGCATTATAGATGAAGGACAGCGCAGCAGCCAGACTCAATCTTCACTCTCTGCTGTAGGTCTACGCGACAATCTCAAAAGTTTAAAATAAGGTCCCTGTTTTCAACAAAAACTTGGAAAACTACTTATGTACTATACACGTGAACATTGTGAAAATAATTTTGTTTCATCTGTGAATTTATTTATGCCAGTTGGTGCGATTGTGAAGTATATGTTCAATATTTCTCTTTGATTATGACAGATAATTCAATCCAAGAGATCAGCAAAAATTGTTTGAGATGATACAGGCTTCATTTTCAGTTAAGGAGTTATTTTGAACTGAATATGAAGACAGCTCTTTCTTTGTGTTTATATTTACTCTACAAGTGTGAAGGCAGTGCTCATAGTTTCATAAGACATAGGAGCAGAATTAGGCAATTTGGCCCAATGAGTCTACTCCGCCATTCAATCATGGCTGATCTATCTTTCTCTCAACCGCCTTCTCCTTGAAACCCTTACTGATCAAGAAGCTATCAATATCTGCTTTAAAAATACCTAATGACGGCCTCCACAGCCATCTGGGTGTGATGAATTCTACTCATTCACCACCCTCTGGCTGAAGAAATTCCTCCTCATCTCCATTCTAGGTACGTCCTTTTATTCTGAGGCTGTGCCCACTGGTCCTAGACTCCCACTACTGCAAACATCCTCTCCACATTCACTCTTGCCAGGCATGAGACTCCAGTGAATAACAAAAGCTCAGGATCTCTTTAGACTGTGAGAACAGGAGTTTTATTTTTAGAATCAACATCATAGTTTCACTGATCCATGAATATGGTAGCTCACAGCCCTAAACATACAAACATTGAGTTGCCCAATTTTAACGTAACAACCCACCTCCCTTTTCCCCTGCCTTAGCTTGGTGCACACACATTTCTCCCGTTATCCCACCCCTTCCCCCTATATCTTCCTCTGGCTTCACATTTCTCTTCTCTTGCACCTTTTTGTCTCCTTTTCACCTCTGCCCTCTTTGTCCACCCAACTACGACAATCACAACCCCCCACTCCTCAGCTGTATCCACCCATCACTTGCCCGATTTTGCCCTGCCTTACATCTCACTTCCCTCCCCACCACCAGTCTGACCCAAAACATCACCCGCCCACCCCCCCCACGGATTCTGCCTGACCCACTGAGTTCCTCCAGCACTTTGTGTTTTTTCTTCCTTTTAAGCAAGCCGTGTGAATTGCAGAATGAGAAAATACTGGCACATGATCACTGACATATCTCAAATAAAACACATTAAAGTCCATGGAAAACACAAAGTGGTAGTGGGAATCAATCTGTCATGCTATCACTGAATGTTATAGCTCCCCCAGCACTTGTTTGACAAACTAAAGTGGAATCATTACCTCAAAAGAAAGATTGTGTACTCTTTATATGTACTGTGCTGTTTTCCCAGCTAAATCAAATATTTTATAAATGGAATCAAATTCCTTTTAATCAGGCAACATGGTTCTATTTTGTCACTCCACTGTGGTTGATAATTTATTAACGGTGTGAATGAGGGCAGCACCGAGGCGCCGCTGATAGAGCTGCCGTCTCACAGTTCGATCCTGACCTCAGGTGCAGTCTGTGGAGTTTGCACGTTCTCCGTGACCATGTGGGTTTCCTCCGGGTGCTCCGGTTTATTTTCACATCCTAAAGACGTGTGGGTTTGTAGGTAATTGTCCTCTGTAAATTGCCCCAAGTGTATAGGGAGTGGATGAGAAGGTGGAATAACATAGAACTAGTGTCAACGGCTGATCAATGGCTGGCATGGATTCGGTGGACCAAAGGGTCTCTTTCCATGCTGTATCTCTAAACTAAACACTGCCAACATTTCCTAACTGCATGAAATCATTCACAGGATGGAATAATGCAAAATTTAAATTTAGCAAGATAAAATTTATTTAATAGAGTTCATGTCATAGGAGCAGAATTTGGCCATTCGTCCCATCAAGTCTACTCTATCTTTCCCTCTTAACCCCATTCTCCTTCCTTCTCCCTGTAAACCCTGACACCCTTACTAATCAAGAACCTGTTATAATCTCCACCTTAAAAATATCCATTGACTTGGCCCCCACAGCTGTCTATGGCAATGAATTCCACAGATTCACCCCCCTTTGGCTAAATAAATCAGTTGTGGCTTTGCAAAATGCATTCCAAGAAAACACTGAACTTTAATTTACACATTCCCATCAGGGAACAATAGGGCTTATCAATGTGAAAAAATAATCACCAGGGCAGCCTTGGTGAAAGTCATGTTAGGAGAGTCTGATTTTAACATTTCATTATATGGTTCTTGACAGCAATCAGAGAGTTCAAAGTTATGCCTGGGGTGAGGGAAATAAATCATTCCTTGGTGACAAGTTCATTTCTCAGAGTGCATCTTACTATAAATTCTGCCTCTACTGAGCTGTTACCTTGGTGAATAAATCTTGGCTTTCAGGTTGGTGATATGACAAAGATATTGACAGTTCAGAAAGTAGATAGTTGGTCACTTACTTTATAAATCGTGGACGCACAAGAAACAACAGTTGCTGGAATCTGGAGCAAAACACAAAGTGCTGGAGGAACTCAGCGGGTCAGGCAGCATCTGTGGAGAGAATGGGAAGGTGACGTTGTGGAGTTAATCTGAAGAAGGGTCCTTACCCGAAAAGTCATCTGTCCATCCCTCCACAGATGTTGCCTGACCCGCTGAGTTCCTCCAGCAGTTTGAGAAACATAGAAATAGAAATAGAAATTAGGTGCAGGAGTAGGCCATTCGGCCCTTCGAGCCTGCACCGCCATTCAATATGATCATGGCTGATCATCCAACTCAGTATCCCGTACCTGCCTTCTCTCCATACCCCCTGATCCCCTTAGCCACAAGGGCCACATCTAACTCCCTCTTAAATATAGCCAATGAACTGGCCTCAACTACCCTCTGTGGCAGAGAGTTCCAGAGATTCACCACTCTCTGCGTGAAAAAAAAAGTATTCTCATCTCGGTTTTAAAGGATTTCCCCCCTTATCCTTAAGCTGTGACCCCTTTTTTTTTAAATAAAGAGATACAGCATGGAAATAAACCCTTCGACCCATCAACCATCTAGTTTAGTTTAGTTTATTGTCACGTGTATCGAAATACAGTGAAAAGACTAATTGTCTATTTTCACTGATCTAATCCAACTTTATTCTCTCTGTATTCTCATCTACCACACACAGTGACACTAGGGATAATTTACACAGAGGCCAATTAACCTACAAACCGGCACGATTTTTGGATATGTGAGAAAACCGGAGCACCTGTAGAAAACCCACGTGGTCACAGGGAGAACATACAAACTCCGTACAGACCGCATCGATAGTCAGGATTGAACCGGGGTCTCTGGCGCTGTGAGGCAGCAGCTCTACCAGCTGCGCCCCTGATCTGAATTTATCAAGCAAAAAAGACCCATCAAACATACCATCAGTGGAGAAATTATAACAACTAATAGCTAGGTCACTTTAGTTTTTACCTGCACAAGTTGTAGCTTTGCCAGTGATCTTGAAATTTCAATTCTTGCATGTACTCAGAATACAATCACAACTCTTCTTCACTTGTAGCGAGCAATGTGCTTGTGTAAGGGAACTACTTGTTATCGCCATTCTGCTGGAATAAATATTCAAAACTTCAAATGACGTTTAACTAGTGTACGGGTGATCAATGGTCAGCACGGACTCAGTGGGCCGAAGGGCCTGTTTTCACACTACAACTGTGAAATAAAAAAGAATGATTCATTTAATTCCAGTAAAAGCTGCTTGTGTTGACTATATGCCACCACATCAGTTGGTTCTGAACTTTTCTCATCCGCGTTTGAAAATTAATCAAACATTTGGACTTGCGGACGATATTTTAAGATCGCATGATAGATGAATTGATAATTCTGCCAGTGATTCCAGGGATCGACACAAAATGCTGGAGTAACTCAGCGGGACAGGCAGCTTCTCTGGAGAGAAGGAATGGGCTTTTCCAGAGATGCTGCATGTGCCGCTGAGCTACTCCAGCATTTTGTGTCTATCTTCGGCGTAAACCAGCATCTGCAGTTCCTACACAACGTGATTCCAGCTTTCAAAACATTCTATTTTGGCTTTGCAGCTTGTTAATCCCAAAGTTAAAACATTAAATAAGAATCAAATTAAATCACTTAAAACAAAATGAAAGCACGAAATAATGAATAGTGCAATGACATTGAATACTCTATCTGCCTGCCCCTTGCCTGCTGAAACATGCACAGCAGCTGCAAGGCAGCATGGCAAAAGTTTCAACAACTTTTGCCAGAATTTCCCATCATTTTTTATATAAGAAGTTTGCACCACCTCCTACAGCACAATTGCAGAGTTGTGGATGTAGCCCAGGTCATCACACTCCCCTCCATTGACTCTATCTACACTTCACGCTGCCCCTGGAAAGCAGCCTACATAATCCAAGACTTGTCCCACCCCGGTCATTCTTCCTTCTCCCCATTCCCATCCTCCGGAAGGTACGGAAGCTTGACTTGGGAACAGCCAGACCACCAGACTTGGGAACAGCTTCTTCCCTTCTGTTATCAGGTGATGTTTCAGGTCGGGACGCTTCTTCACCTCTATCCCATTGCGGACATTGGACTTTATCTATGGAACTGATGTGCTATGATGCTCAGAACTATATTCTGCACTCTGTATCTTCCCCTTTGCTCCACCTATTATACGAGTTTGAACTGATTGTATTTACATATAGTATTATCTGATCAGTGTGGATAACACCCAAAATCTAGCTTTCACTCTACCTTGGTACACGTGACAATAATATACGTGAGCTATCTGGTCGTAGCTGGGAGTTGGGAACCAGCGATTTACGTAAATAGACTTTACCTCAAGTTTGTAGTAGTCAGATGCTGTAAGAATATCACACATAAACAGGACTTTATAGATCTATACAGCATGGAAACTGGCCCTTCGGCACACTGAGTCCCCCACCAACCAGCGATCACCCTGTGCACAAGCACTATCCTAGAGACAATTCACAATTTTATAGAAGCTAATTAGCCTACAAACCTGTACGTCTTTGTAGTGTGGGAGAAAACCAAAACACCCGGTTAAAACCTGTGCGGTCATGGGAAGAATACTCAAACTGCAGATGCTGATTCACAAAATAGGACACAAAGTGCTGGAGTAACTCAGCGGATCAGGCAGCATCTCTAGAGAACATGGACAGGTGGTGTTTCGGGGGTGGGGGGCCTTTCTTCAGACCGATTCAGTGAGTAGTTAAAAGCCAGTGGTTCCAGGGACGCTGTTGATTTCACGAAAGATTATTGTGATTACGTTTTCTGTTTACAATCTTAGAATATCCAGAATCACTTAAACCACTGGATCTTAAACCAACAGTATTTTGTTCCATGCATTGAGGTTAATTATATACCATAAGAGAATGGATAATGTGAAATAATTCATGTTGTTCCAATTGATGGTACAACACAAGTTGTAATCATGTGTAGTTACATCCTTTTATTTTGATAAGATAGTCATTGTAGAATAATTTATGAGGATAGAAAACTGACACAAGATAGTTTCATTTGGACCATAAAAAATCTTTAATTTCTTTCAATCGCATATGTGAAACTATGTTTATATCATGGTTAATATTTTTCAAAAACTATTGTTCCAGGACTAATCTTTTGGACACATTGTGATATTTTTTGTTTAATTAAAGAGGGATCACATACCACGGGAAGTTTCACAACTCATGTTTGACAGGCTATTTAATTGGAGACACAAGAAACTGCAGATGCTGGAATCTTGAGCAAAACACAAATTGTTAGAGGAACAGCATGTCAGGCAACATCTGGGGAGGGAATGGACAGGAAATGTTTCAGGTCGAGACTCTTCTTCAATCTGAAGAAGGGTCCAGACCTGAAACATTGTTTGTCCGTTCCTTCCACAGATGCTGCCTGACCTGCTGAGTTCCACCAACACTTTGTGTTTGGATGGTAACTTAGTTATCTCATCAAAGATACGATCAAACAGGCAACACTTTGCATTGTTTCGAAAACTTTGGGATATTACAATTTATATAGTCTACCTGTGACCCCAGTTGTGCCAAAAGAGATGGTAGACTACAATATCACAAATCCCCAGAACTGAATTAAAGCTGGGTTTAGAATATTGTAATTTTTTTTCACAGTAACTGTATACTTGGTAGTATTTATCTGTTCAGTATTTATTATGAATGATGATGCAGACATTTGATGTATTTATTGTGGTTTGTTGCAACAGTATATTGCAAATTCAAATTTTACTGTATTTTTTTGTTGCTAGAACATTAGTGCTAATTGTTACAGCTGTACTGTATTATATGAGCTTTGGTTCTCTGATGTCTATTTGTTTGTATTCCAGCTATTGCAAGGTGCAGGCTTGATATTTGTCCAATTAACTTGCATCTTTGGGGCCTGTAAAAATTGGACAAAATGTATTGTTTCGGAAGTTTGTTGTCTTCTTTGCACAAACAGATGTTGCTTATAGATGGTCAGAATGTGAAAATTCTATGTTTTAATTATTCCACATTGCTGTAGGAAATGAGGCCAAAATACAGTACTGAATGAATTTCCATCATCCCCATCTGGTCTGGTGCTGTGCTTTTTTTTTTAACATTGATTTATGCACAAGCACATTCTCGGTGTTCATGGACATGTGTAGCATTGAAGCACAAGGAACTACAGATATTGGAGCCTTTGGCAAAACATAAGGGAACACAGTGGGTCAGGCCTGTGGATGTGGAGGGAAAGGACACGCAACATTTTGGGTCAGAATCTGAAGAAGGGTCCTGATCGGAAATGCCACCCGTCCATTTCTACCTCAGACGCTGGCTGACCTGCTAAGTTCTTCCAGCACCTTGTGTTTTGTACATGTAGATAATCTTAAGCTTTATATATTAAGGATGCAGCCAGTGCTCTCTCCTCTCTGAATTGCCTTCCACTAATGTTGTGAAATAGAGTTATAGAGTCATACAGCATGGAAACAGGCTCTCCATTCCAAATCATCCATGGCAACTAAGATGCCCCATTTAAACAATCCCCACTTGGCCCATATCACTCTAAACCTTTCCTATTTCCTATCCATGTACCTATCCATTTGTCTTTTAAATGTTGTTACAGTTCCTGCCTCAACTACCTCCTCTGGCAGTTCATCCCCAATAGCTGTGTTTAAAATTTTGCCCCTCGGGTTCCTATTAATCTTTCCCCTCTTCCTCTCACCTTAAACCTATATCCCCTGGTCTGGATTCCCCTACTCTGGGTAAAAGACTTTGTGCATTCGCCATGTCTATTCCCCTCATGATTTTATACACCTCTATAAGATCACCCCTCAGCCTCCTGCACTCCAAGAAATAAAGTCCCAGCCTGCCCAACCTCTCTCTCTCTATAGCTCAGCCCCTCGAGTCCTGGCAACATTCTCTGCACTCTTTTTAGCTTAATGGCATTCTCCCTATAGCAGGGTGACCAAAACTGAACACAATACTCCAAATGTAGCCTCAGTAAGATCTTGTACAACTAGAAAATGTCCCAACCTGAAACATCACCAATCCTTTTACCCCCAGAGATGCTGCTTGACCCGTTGTGTTACTCCAGGATTTTGTGTCTATCTTTTCTATACTCTATACCCCGACTGATGATGTCACATAACAATGTATCCATACAAATTCACCTTGACTTATCAAGTAGGTTTATTTTAAACACAAGAACCAGAGGTCTTTAACCTCTTATTGTTTTCCAGTATGTCATGAGTTTATAACTAATCTATAACCCAATTCCATAAATACAATTTTGCCTATTATTCCTATATTTTAATCACCAAAGACCTATCAATTTCAGTGACAGCATTATTTAGAGTGAAGAGGGGATTATATCAGTAAGCAATGTTATCTCCCAGAGGGAATCCAAAAGTCTGGAATCATTTGTATACAGAACTGTTTGGTTGCCCGAATCGTTTAAGGCCCAACTCTACTTTTTTGGGTAGGTTTAGTTCTGGTTGAGTTCAGAGGCACCTCACTCAGTGCCACCAATGCTTTACACAGTTATGAGTTTGGTTTAGTTTAGAGATACAGTGTGCAAACCAGGCCCTTCGGCCCACCATGTCCACACCAACCAGTGATCCCTGTACACTAGTTCTATCCTACACACCAGGGATAATTCACAGAAGCCAATTAACCTACAAACCTGCAAGATTTATGGCATGTGGGAGAATACTGGAGCACGTGGTCACGGGGGGAACGTACAAACTCTGTACAGACAACATTCCTAGTCAGGATCAAATCCAGGTCTCTGGCATTATGAGGTAGCAGCTCTGCGGCTGTGTCACTGTCCTGCCCAGTCTCAGGTCATTCAGTCCAAGACATCAAACATGGTTTCTCTCTACCGTATCAGTAGCATCTTCAGACTCAAAACGTTGATCAAATCAATCTATAGTCATAGACACAGCGCTGTACAGCACAGAAACAGGCCTATCGGCCCACCTTGTCCTTGCCGACCAAGTTGGCATGCTGGGCTAGTCCAATTTGCCTACATTTGGTCCATATAACTCTAAAACCTTCCCATCTAAGTGTATTTTAAAAGTTGTAATTGTATCCGTTTCTATAGCTTCCCATGGGCAGCTCATTCCAGATATGGACCACCCTCTGTGAAAAACTTGCCACTGAGATCCCTCTTAAATCTCTCCCCTCAAGCCTAAACCCTCTAGTTTTAGAACCCCTCTACCTGAAGATATTTGGTTATCTTCAACAAATAATTCAATTACAAACTGAAACTATTAATGAATCCTTGTTCATCCAAGAAAGGAACACTGAATAAAAATTAAGCCTATTTTTTAACATAACTTGTACATTTACCGACTGAAACAGTGCCAATAATTATGCCTTACTTCAGAAAAATCTTCACAAACAGAAATTAAGAACTTTTAAGTGATCATACACAAATTATCAAATTTGTATATAAAGCAATCAGTTTTAACCTCGAGTTCTTGGAATAACATTAATATAATACAGCAACTTTTAAACTGGGACACAGAGTGATGCAGCAGTAGAGTTGCTGCCTTAAAGCGTCACAGATCCGGGTTCAATCCTGACTACAGATGCTGTCTGTTTGAAGTTTGTATATTCTCTATGTGACCACATGGGTTTTCTCCAGGTGCTCTGGTTTCATCCCACACTCCAAAGACGTACAGGTTTGTAGGTTAATTGGCTTTGGTAAAATTATAAATTTTCTCTAGTGTGTAGGATAGTGCTAGTGTACTGGGTGATCGCTGGTCGGCATGGACTCGGTGGGCGGAACGGCAGGTTTCCACGTTATATCTCTGAAGCCTGCAAGGAACTGCAGATGCTGGAATCTTGCATGGTCTGAAAAGAACACCACCTATCTGTGTCCTCCAGAGATGCTGCCTGACCCGCTGAGTTACTCTAGCACTTGCTGTTCTAAGCTTTTATATGGGACCCACATTATAAAGGCATCAATGTGTTGCAGTGTGCAAATTAACATCACAGCACTTCCAAAACACAAATCCAGCACTTAGCTGAAAAAAAAACTTCCTTTGGATGTTAGTACCCGCTTGCGAGTTGAAAGACTTGCCTTCAACAACCAACTGCAAACATGGCGATCTACAAATTGGGGGGAAAGGGACAATATTATGTCTAGCTAGTTACAATTTTCAGAGCTTCGAATGATCTCTCAATCCCCACAAAAATAACAGCTATTTTTTGTAGCAATACAAGAAACTGCGGATGGTGGAATCTTGAGCAAAAGTGCTGGAGAAACATTAATGGGGCCACATTTGGAGTATTGTGTTCAGTTTTGGTAACCCTGCTATAGGAAGGATGCCATTAAGCTAGAAAGAGTGCAGAGAAGATTTACCTGGATGTAACCAGGACCTGAGCTATAGGGAGAAGTTGGGCAAGCTTGGACTTTATCTCTTGGAGCACAGGAGGCTGAGGGTGATATTATAGACATGTATAGGATCATGAGGGGAATGGATAAGGTGATTGCACCTGTAGTCAGGACCGTAGTAAGATATTTTACCTAAGGTAGGGGAACTGAGAACCAGAGGACACAGGTTTAAGCTGAGGGGAAAGATTTAATAGGAATCTGAAGGGCAACATTTTCACACAGTGGGTATATGCAACAAGCTGGAGGTGGAGGTAGCAGAGGCAGGTACTATAACAACGTTTAAAAGACATGTGGTCAGGAAAGGTTTAGTGGGATATTGGCAACTGTGACTAGTGTAGATGGGGGGGGCATCTTGGTTGGCATGGATGATTTGGGTCTACGGGCCTGTTTCCATGCTGTATATAACAGCAGGTCAGACAGCATCCATGCAAGGCATGTTTTAGGTTCTTTAGACTATTTTATATTATTCTCCTGTGAAGTTAGGGGCGACCGGCTGAATAGTTTTCTCGTTGGTACTGGTGGGATGTACAGATCATAAGTGGTTGCAGGATTGTATATTTGCAACACATTTGACAAGAATGTACGCAGAGAAAGAGTGCTTTTCAAAAGAAAATCAGTTATAACCATATAACAATTACAGCACGGAAACAGGCCATCTCGGCCCTACAAGTCCGTGCCGACACAACTTTCTTTCCCTTAGTCCCACCTGCCTGCACTCATACCATAACCCTCCATTCCCTTCTCATCCATATGCCTATCCAATTTATTTTTAAATGATACCAACGAATCTGCCTCCACCACTTCCACTGGAAGCTCATTCCACACCGCTACCACTCTCTGAGTAAAGAAGTTCCCCCTCATTTTACCCCTAAACTTCTGTCCCTTAATTCTGAAGTCATGTCCTCTTGTTTGAATCTTCCCTATTCTCAAAGGGAAAAGCTTGTCCACATCAACTCTGTCTATTCCTCTCATCATTTTAAAGACCTCTATCAAGTCCCCCCTTAACCTTCTGCGCTCCAGAGAATAAAGACCTAACTTATTCAACCTATCTCTGTAACTTAGTTGTTGAAACCCAGGCAACATTCTAGTAAATCTCCTCTGTACTCTCTCTATTTTGTTGACATCCTTCCTATAATTGGGCGACCAAAATTGTACACCATACTCCAGATTTGGTCTCACCAATGCCTTGTACAATTTTAACATTACATCCCAGCTTCTATACTCAATGCTCTGATTTATAAAGGCTAGCATACCAAAAGCTTTCTTTACCACCCTATCTATATGAGATTCCACCTTTCAAGGAACTATGCACGGTTATTCCCAGATCCCTCTGTTCAACTGTATTCTTCAATTCCCTACCATTTACCATGTACGTCCTATTTTGATTTGTCCTGCCAAGGTGTAGCACCTCACATTTATCAGCATTAAACTCCATCTGCCATCTTTCAGCCCATTTTTCCAAATGGCCCAAATCTGTAGACTTTGGAAATCCTCTTCATTATCCACAACACCCCCTATTTTGGAATATAGTTAGAAGCTGCTTTGTGCAGCAAGAGAGAAGTGGACCCATAAAGCTGGAGTAACTCAGCGGGCCAGGCAACATCTCTGGAGAGAAGGAATGGGTGACGTCTCAGGTCGAGACCCTTCAAACTAGTCAGGGGAAAGGGATACAAGATAAATAGACAGTGATGGGTATTAGTCAATCAGCAAATACTCAATTGGCTGCAGATCCAAAGGTAGGTTTCCCACAAATAGACATCCTCTTTTATCTCACCCCGTTTCCAGCGGGATCCGGCCAATTCTACAAATTCCATAAATAGCTCAATCACTTTGCAAAACGTTTATAAAACATAAGCAGTATTTTCTTCAATCCACAGAGATGGATGACCCATGAGAGAGAAAGAACTGCAGATGCTGGAATCTAGAACAAAACACAAAGTGCTGGAGGAACTCAGCGGGTCAGGCAGAATCTGGAGGGAATGGACAGACGACATTTTGGGTCTGATCCTTATTCAGTCTGGGAGAGGAGAAGTTTAAAAGCAGGCATACTTTGAGGAGGTTTCACGGTGGAGAAGTTGAGAAGATTTATTCAATACAAGTGAAGCTCCACAACAGTGTGAGTGATGGGGGTTATCGCCTCTCGGTAGCTTTTATTTTGCCTTTGGAAAGATGTACCAAAGCAAAATTAAACAGGTTATACAGTCAAAGAGCACGGAAACAAGCCCTTTGGACCAAGAGGGCCCATTTACGCTGGTCCCACCTGCCCCTGTTTGGCATATATTGTACTAAACCTTTATCTATTTACCTGTCCAAGTGTCTTTTAAATGGTCTCAGCAAATTGCACAAATCCCCAGGTCCATGCCTCTGCCAAGCCTTTGCCTGATCCTTGGTGCTGCCGCTAACTCACTGCATAGCAGTGGGACATTGATAGAACATGGAACAGTACAACACAGGAACAGGCCCTTAAGCCCACAATATATACGCCAAACACAATGCCAAGTTAGAAAGAAGGAGGAATTTCTTTAGTCGGAGGCTGGTGAATCTGTGGAATTAATTGTAGGCCACGCCAGGTATAGGTTGAAAGGTTATAGGGAGAAGGCAGGAGAATAGGGATGAGAGGGAAAGATAGATCAGCCATGGTTGAATGGCAGAGTAGACTCAATGGGCCGAAAGGCCCAATTCCTCTCGTATTACGAAGTAGAATTGATCTCATCTGCCTGAACATGATCCATATCCCTCTATTCCCTGCAATTCCATGTGCCTATCCAAAAGACTCTTAAACGCCACTATCCCATCTGCCTCCAACACCACCCTTGGCAGTGAAATCCAGGCACCCATCACTCTGTGTAAAAAGGACAGCCCTGAACATCTCCATTTAAACTTTCCCTCTCAGTTATCAGGTGAGAAGTGTGGCATATTCAGTGTCCGTGGATGATGTAAATCCATTTAACCAGCATTGTGAACTATCTTTAATCGGACTTTATTGGACTTTATCTTGCACTAAACATTATATCCTTTATCTATAGTGTCCTATATCTGAACACTGTGGGTGGCTTGATTGTAATTACGTATAGTATTTTCGCTGTCTGGATAGCACAAAACAAAAAGCTAACACTGACAATTACCAATTTTTATTGGAGCAGAGTTTGGAAAAATATTATAAATATGACTTGACATTACATGAAATTAATTTGATTACCCCTGCACAAAAGATCCTTAGAACCAAATTTCCTGACATATAAACACATTTCAATCTCAAAAATTGTCAAACTTCAAGATGAGATAGCAGCAATAAACCAACCCTTGGCACATATTAAAGAAATGTCGTCACAGCAATAAAGATGAAAAAATGGATGGTCTAAGAAAGTGAGATACCTCACAATCCTCTTTCTGTACTTTCTTTTTATAAATACAGCTCTTTGCAATTTTAATGAAAGGAAAAACAATCTTCCCAATACATGCCGAAATCACTCCCCAAAATATATACCACAGTAAAATCCTCAAGTAAATTATTCTTCAAAAATAAGCAGAATTTATTCTGCTGATCATTCACCCGTTAAAATGTTACCAGCATACACAATCACCAACTCTATAAAATAAAATCTCACGTACTCCAAATTCATCGTTGAGTATTGGAATAATACAAAATATAAATTGATTAAACAAACGTCCATTGCTGTAAGATATCGGAAGGTTACCTTAACACCGTCTAACACATTCAAGTGCAATTTGCTTTATTACAAACTTTAAAAATGTCTCAAAAATATTTCCATTGCATAAACTTGCATGTTTTTGGCCTTTCAAGACTGTGCAAAAAATTTCCTGATGCAATAATTTGGACTTGAGCTTCATTGCTTCAGGGCCGACGTTGCCTGTTAGCTAAAGATCCACTGTTGGTGTTGATCGGAAGGATCGCATGGAACCAAGTTGGGGTGTTTACCTCTTGCCGTTAAACACTTATTTGAAACTCGATTTACAAGATGCTTATCCTGTAACACAAAACAACGCGTGAAAGATAAACCTGCAATATCATTTTATTATTAATCGTGATAACTGTCTTTGGAAACCCAACACATTCTGAACCAATGTCCACGCAAGTACATCTTAGCGATTTTAATAGTGCCATCAGGAATGAATATTGAAATATTTTACTTTGTTAACTCATGCGGAATTAGACAATTCACAAGATATTTCAGTCGAGTATAGGCATTCCTATTGAAGAAGCGCGGTGGTGGAGGTGGTAGTGCCATTTAAGAGGCTTTTAGATAAACACATGGATGGTCATACACAGCATCTTCACCTGGCATTTCCACAAAGAGTCATGGCACTGGGACCACCGTCAATGTTGCTCCCAGTTTGATCTCTGGTCTCTCCCTTGTACACTGATCCCATAGATGAATGCCAGTCGTGCTTAGACTTCCATTCCTCAACTTCTCAGTCATTGAGTGTGGAAACATCCCCTTCGGGCCAACTTTGCCACGCCAACCAACATGCCCGATCTACTACTAGTCCCACCTGCCTGCATTGGGACCATATTCCTACAAACCTATCCTATGCATGTACCTATCCAGATGTTTCTTAAACATTGTGATAGTCCCTGCCTCAACTACCTCCTCCGGCAGCTCGTTCCACATACGCGTCACCCTTTGTGTAAAAAGGGTTCCCTTCAGGTTCCTACTAAATCTTTCCCCTCTCACCTTAAACCTATGTTTGGTTCTTGATCCCCCTCCTCTGGGCAAGAGACTGCATTCACCATATCTATTCCCATCATGATCTTATACACCTCTATAAGGTCACCCCTCAGCCTCCTGCACTCCAAGGAATAGAGTCACAGCCTTCTCAATCTCTCCCGATAGCTCAGACCCCCCCCCCCCCCCCCCCCCCCCCCCCCCCCCCCCCCCCCCCCAAGTCCTGGCCACATCCTCGTATATTTTCTCTGCACCTTTTACAACTTGCTTTCGAGATCCAATTGTTTCATGTTAATTCCAGCCTTAAATGTAAATAGCCTACACTTACACTTATCTAGGACATAAGAGAGAGTTAGATAGAGCTCCAGGGGCTAGTGGAGTCAAGGGATATGGGGAGAAGGCAGGCATGGGTTATTGATTGGGGACGATCAGCCATGATCACAATGAATGGCGGTGCTGGCTCGAAGGGCTGAATGGCCTCCTCCTGCATCTATTTTCTATGTTTCTATAAGCAGGGTTGTGGAGTCGGAGTCGTTGAGTCGGAGCGGTTTTGCTGCTGCTGGAGTCGGAGTCAGTAAAAAATTCCCAACTCCGACCTCAACATAAATTGCAGAGAATTACAATTTGTAATCATGTATTGTCTTTCTGCACACTGGTTAGCACGCAACAAAAGCTTTTCACTGTACCTTGGTACACATGACAATAAACTAAGTGGTGAAGGTGATCAATGCGAGTTCGGTAATGGATGTTGTCTACATGGATCTTATTAAGGCATTTGATAAGGTTTCCCATGGTAGACTGATCCAGAAGATTAAGATGCATAACATACTGACATGGTTGTAAGGAATCATAACTGGCTTATTGATAGAAGATAAAAGGTTGCGGTTGAAGAACAATATTCAGGCTGGGGTTTTGAGACCAGTGGAGTTCCACAGGGATCTGCACTGAGACCTCTGTAATATACAAAGGACTTGGACATTAATGTGGATGGTTAGTTAGTAGGTTTGCAGACGGCACCAAAGCTGATGAATTGATCAAGTGGGGTAGACCATCTAAGTATACAGTGGGACATGGATCAGCTACAGAAATTGGTGGATAAATGGCAGAGTATAATCTGAGCAAGTGTGAGGTGTTGAATGTAGGGAGATGGAATGTAAGGGGGATGACTTAATGACAAGATCCCCAACAACCCTGATGTATGGAGGGATCTTGGGGTCCAAGTTCTTTGGTTCTTGAAAGTGGCAATGCAGGTAGATTAGTAAAGAAGGCATATGGCAAATTGCCTTCATTGGTCAGGGCATTGAGTTTAAGAGTGGGGAAGTCATATTGCAGATTTATAGGACTTCAATTACTCCACATTTGAAGTATTGTCTGCAGTTCTGATCACCCATTACAGTAAGGGTATGATGCTTTGGAGAGGGTGCAGAAGTGGTTTACCAGATTGTTGCCTGGAACAGAAGGTAATAGCTATCAGGAGAGGTCGGGCAAACTTGGATTGTTTTCTCTGGAGCATCAGATGTTGAAGGGAGATCTCAAAGTATACAACGTTGAGAGACGTAGATAGGGTAGACAGTCAAACCCTTTTACTAGGGTACAAGCGTCAAATACATAAGCGTAAGATGAAACCAGGAAAGTTTGAAGGAGCCAAGTGGGGCAATGAATTTTTAGTGGGTACTAGTTTGCACTGCCAGTGGTGGCTGGCATTTGGTGGTATTTGAGAATTACAGATACACACATGGATAGGCAGGGGATGGAGGGATATGAATCACATGCAGGCAGAAATTTGTTTAACTTGACATCATGTTTGACATAGACATTGTGGGCTAAAGAGCTTTTTTCCTTTGCTGCACTATTTTATGTTCTGTGAAAAGAGGTCTTTGACTAAGCTTTGCCGAGTACTATGCAACCTCTGGGGCTACTCCAGTTTCTTCATTTTTGTTCTGGATTCTGTTTGCCTGCTTTTGTTCTATCTCGAGGAGTGGATTAATTGTTATCGTGCTTGACCTCTATGGTGATAGTTGTTTCTAGGAACTTTGTACAGAATTTTGTACATTGTGCACCAAACCACAACAGGCCAGTCATTTTAAACTTTTTTGTGGAAGCTATTAGTAATCATCCAAATTACTGCTAATTTTATCTGGGATAAATTTGGATTAGTTTAGAGATACAACATGCAAAAGGGGCACATCGTGCCACTGATTCCATGCCAATCATTGATTACTTAATCACACCATTCTGTTATCCCATGTGTCCATCCTACATGCTTGAGGCAATTTAGAACCCTATAAACCCACACCTCTTTTGGATGAGAGAGAAAACGCGTGGAGCCAGAGGAAACCCACACATTCACATGTAGAACGTGCGAACTCCACACCACATCTGACGTTAGGATTGAACCTGTGCCTCTGGCGCTGCGCCACTTTAAAGGAGTCAAAGTCATGGATGATTAAAGAGCGCACTTGATGTGGCGTAGACGAAAATGCTGGAGAAACTCAGAGGGTGAGGCAGCATCTATGGAGGGAAGGAAATAGGCAACGTTTCGTGTCAAAACCCTTCTTCAGACTGATATAACATGATGTGGCGTGTTGACGTTTAAGGTGCCAAATAAGAGCGTTGTACGCAAGCTTTAAGCATACCAAGTGAAATACAAAGTGGCAGTATAAATATATAATTGGTTCAAATGGAAAAAAATCATGCTGAACATTTGCAGTTGGATCTGAAGGAAGGTGGCTTGGCAGAATATAATTTAGAGTTAACATGGTGACAGAAAAGGACAACCCCAGGAATAAAAATTGAGATAAGACCTGTTTAGGCTGGTCCTGACGATTAATTCAAATGGGATCCATAGTGACTTGGTAAATTGGGTCCAATACCGACTTAGTCATTCGGCCCATCATGTCAACTCTGCCATTCAATCATGGCTGATATATCTCTCCCTCTGAACCCCATTCTTGGTTCTTCCCCTGCCTTCTCCCCATAACCTCTGTCACCCATTGTCTATTGTCACCCATATTAATCTATCTCTGCCTTAAATATATCCACTGACTTTGCATCCACAGACTCCTGTGGCAAATAATTCCACAGATTCACCACCCACTGACCTAAGAAATTCCTCCTCATCTCCTTCCTAAAATAATGTCCTTTAATTCTGAGGCTATGACCTCTAGCCCTAAACTTTCTCACTAATGGAAACATTCTCTCCACATCCACTCTATCCAAGCCTTTCACTATTCTATATGTTTCAATGAGGTCCCCCCCTCATTCTTCTAAACTCCAGTGAGTACAGGCCTAGTGCCATCAAACACTTATCATTTGTTAACCTACTCATTCCTGGGATCATTCATGTAAACCTCCTCTGGACCCTCTCCAGAGCCAGCATCCTTCCTCAGATATGGTGCCCAAAACAGCTCACAATATTCCAAATGTGGCCTGACCAGCGCCTTATAGAGCCTCAGCATTACATCCCTGTTTTGATAGAAGCCTTTCGAAATAAATGCCAGTATTGTGCTTTCTTTCTTCACTATCGATTCGACTTACAGATTAACATTTTGGGAATCCTGCACCAGCACTTCCAAGTCCCTTTGTACCTCTGAAGCTTCCCAAACCTCTGGCTTCCCACTAATTTTTACCATGTTCTCTTTTAATTTTATATACTGTCCTTGACATTTCTTGTCAGCCACGGTCGCCTCTTTCTCCCCCTGGAATCTTACTTCCTCTTTGGAATGAAAAGATACTGCATCTTCTGAATTATTCCCAGAAATTCCTGCCATTGCTGTTCCACCATCATCCCTGTTAGGGTCCCTTTCCAGTCAATTTTTGGCCAGCTCCTCTCTGAAGAAGGGTCGAAACCCTTCGTCAGACTGATTCAATAGTCCTCTTTGTTCAGCTGCAATACTGACATGAAATGAAATTGGTGGATTTTGAATTGAGGGGTGGTGCAAGGACAAAGCAGAATATAGATCAGTTACAGATATGGGTGGAGAAATGGCAGAGTGTGGGATATTGCATTTTGGGAGATCAAATACAAGGAATATAGTAAATGGCTGGGCTCTTTGGGACATTGATGTACAAAGGGATCTTTGGGTGCATGTCCATAGTTCAATGAAAATAGCAACGCTAGTAATGAATGAGGTAAAGAATACGGCATGCTTGCCTTCATCGGTCAGGGCATTGAGTATACAAGTTAGCAAATTGTGTAGCAGCTGTGCAAAACGTTTTGGTTCTGTAACATTTGGGGTATTCTGTCCAATTGTTGCCACAATATAGGCAAGGTGTAGAAATTTCAGAGAAGGTGCATAAGGGGTTTACCAGAATGTTTTTTGAAGAAAAAGACATGCAGTGATGAGTAACTAGGCAGATCAGACAGGATCCCCCCCACCCATATTTTCTACTGCTCGTTGACCACTTTCTTTCTTAGACTCACTGCTATGGCCACGTGTCCTTTGTCAAAAATATAATCATAATTTCCCTAGTCCTTGCCTTTCATTCCACTAGCTTCCACATTCAGCATACCCTTTATCTCTTCTGTCAACTACAACACAATCCCACAACCATCCACACACTTCTGCCCACCATTCTGCAGTGACTACTCTTTCCATAACTGCTTAACCTGTTCACCATCCTGTTGGTGCTTAACCTGTTCACCATCCTGTTGGCACTTTCTCTGCTGGAGGGCAACACTTATAACCATATAACCATATAACAATTACAGCACGGAAACAGGCCATCTCGGCCCTACAAGTCCGTGCCAAACAATTTTTTTTTTTCCCTTAGTCCCACCTGCCTGCACTCATACCATAACCCTCCATTCCCTTCTCATCCATATGTCTATCCAATTTAGTTTTAAATGATACCAATGAACCTGCCTCCACCACTTCCACTGGAAGCTCATTCCACACCGCTACCACTCTCTGAGTAAAGAAGTTCCCCCTCATATTACCCCTAAACTTCTGTCCCTTAATTCTGAAGTCATGTCCTCTTGTTTGAGGGAAAAGCTTGTCCACATCAACTCTGTCTATCCCTCTCATCATTTTAAAGACCTCTATCAAGTCCCCCCTTAACCTTCTGCGCTCCAGAGAATAAAGACCTAACTTATTCAACCTATCTCTGTAACTTAGTTGTTGAAACCCAGGCAACATTCTAGCAAATCTCCTCTGTACTCTCTCTATTTTGTTGACATCCTTCCTATAATTGGGCGGCCAAAATTGTACACCATACTCCAGATTTGGTCTCACCAATGCCTTGTACAATTTTAACATTACATCCCAGCTTCTATACTTGTTCCTAAATATCTTCCCTCATCACCTTTCAGGGACCAAAGCTGCTCTTCCAGGTTAGGTAAAGATTCACGTGCATCTCCTACACCCTTGAGCACTGCATCCAATGCTGTTGATGTAGCCTCCTCAAAGATTCCAAATGCAGCAGAGGCGACTGGTTTGCAGAGCATCTGAGCTCTGTCCACAATAGCAATCCTGAGATCCTGGCTACATGCTATTCCAACTTCCATTCTCATTTCCACACTGACTTGTCCGGCTTCAGCCTTTTTCACTACCAGAGTAAAGCTCAACACAAACTGAAAGAATAATACCTGGTGGAGGGAATTGAGATGGAGAGGGCATAGGTTTAAGGTAGGAGGGGAATGTTGAGGTAAATGAGGCAAGCCCAATAACACCATTTAAGGGACATTTCAAAAGATGGATAGGAAAGGTTTGGGAAGGATATGGAACATCTTGGTCAGTATGGATGAGTTGCACCGAATGGCCTGTTCCTGTGCTGCATGGTTCTGACTTACACAGTAGATTAGGTCATCTATTACCCAATAGTACAAACATTGAGTAAGGTAAACCTCACCGCTTGTTCCCCTCTCTCCTCTTGCTCCTCTCATTTTTATTCCCTTTCCCATTAAACCCCCCCTCATCTGCATGACAAATGTTCTTATCTCACCAACTCTAGTTTTAATCCATCTCCTACCGACAATCTCCACTCATAGAAACATAGAAAATAGGTGCAGGAGTATGCATTCTCACTTTGAGCCAGTACCGCCATTCAATAAGATCATAGCTGATCATCCAACATCAGAACCCTGTTCCTGCTTTCTTCCCATATCCCTGAATTCCGTTAGCCCGAAGAGCTACATCTAACTCACTACATCCAGTGAATTGGCCTGCAATGTCTTCTGTGGCAGAGAATTCCACAGATGCACAACTCTTGAGTGTAAAAGTTTTTCCTCATCTCCGTTCTAAATGGCCTACCCCTCATTCTTACTCACTGTGCCCCCTCCCCTATATGGCACCATGTACCCTTCATCTCTCCCTCAATAGTTCCCATTTATTACTATCCTTATCAGATTCTCAGATTTCGGCTTTTCTGTCCCCACTCATTGCCCTCCAGTCATTGTCTCCACCTTTACCTTCCCCTTCCCACACTTGGCTCCATCTATCTTCTTCCTTCTCTCCAGAGATGCTGCCTGTTAGTAACAGGGGTTATGGCTCCGCAGTCGGAGTCAGAGTTGGATACACAAGGAATCAAGGAGTCGGAGTCGGGTGCTTTGGGTATCGACTCCACACCCTGGACATGTTCATATGTTATAGGAGCAGAAGTAGGCCATTCAGCCCATCAAGTCTACTCAGCCATTCAATCATGGGTGATCTATCTTTCCCTCTCAACCCCATTCCCCTGCCTTCTCCCCATAACTGTGACACCCTAACTAATTAAGAGTCTGTCAATCTCCACTTTAATGATAACTAATGACGGCCTCCACCACCATCTGTGCCAATGAATTCCACAGATTCATCATAGGTTTGCTGCGTAATAATCTTCAACATCATTTAAAAGTACAGAACGTTTGAGTTACTGTGTGAGTTGATTACCTGGCTTTCCCAAATCTGCTCTTCTGAGGCAGCGCTGTTTGCACCTTTGTAAGTACATTGCTTAAGATAAGCAATGTTGTCTAAGTTATGAACACATAATTCCTTCCGGATATTATGACGAAGTTCATGCCATGAGCTATATTCAAAGTACTGAAAAGAATAACAAGTCAATGAGTGTACATTCATTAAGTAATTGAAGATAAGCTAAGCTATCTTGCAGCACCCGAGTCAGGATCGAACCCGTGTCTCTGGCTCTGTGAGGCAGCGGGTCTACCCACTGTGCTGTTCTTGGAAATCAAGCTTGATAATTGGCATAGGAATCACCAACATGGATGTGATTAATGGGGGAGCTCGGTTGATGGGATACATTTTGCTCAGGAGCAAAATAGAAGATGATGATCATCTTTGCTCTGCATTATAGGGCAGCACGGTGACGCAGTGGTAGAGATGCTGCCTTACTGTGCCTGAGACCTGGGTCCAATTCTGACTACTGGTGCTGTCTGTGAGGAGTTTGTATTCTCCCTGTGACTGCGTGGGTTGTCTCCGGGTGCTCCGGCTTCCTCCCACATCGTGAAGATGTGCAGGTTTGCAGTTTATTTGCATCTCTGTGAATTGCCCCTAGTGTACAGGGTAGGACAGGATAATGGTTGGTTGGCGCAGACTCTGTGGGCTGTGAAAGGTCAAATGGCAATCACAAAATAATAAAATGAAATCGAAAGGGTAAGAGGACGTGTTTATCTGCTGTGGGGTGGGATTGAGCTACGTTTCTGTTCATCTGTGTCTTTGGGAGGTGCGTGATTTATAATTTAATAATAAGACCATTCTGAAGAAGAAATAATGCTTAAGTGTTGCAACGGTAAACAACACATCATAGGGAGATTCTGTATATAAGGAACATATGACTCTTTGTTCAGTGAGCAATCTGCTAGATTGCTCCCAGCGATCACTGTATTTAAAACTTTTAAATAAATCTTGATTGTCTTGCCTGATCTTTGTTAGGTGTTTTCTTTAACAGCCAAGGGGCCTGTTTCAACACTGTAGCTCTAAAAACAAAGACTTAAATTAAATCTCTGGATCACCATCTCCTTCACGTTTTGGTTTCTAAGAATTTGTCTTTCCTCTAAAGGCTCATGATCTAATAACGCTGCATTACACTCTTTCACACTTTTCCTGCCCAACTGCCTTACTTCTTTTGCAGAAAGGAAAAAGCTTGAGAAAAAGGTTTCAAATCGAAATCGCAAAAATATCTGAACAACAAGCCCAGCATGATTGAGGCAAGTATAAAAATAAGATTTAAAAGAAACTTGGACATGGATAGGAGAGGTTGAGAGGGATATGGGCCAAATGCAGGCAGGTGGGACTAGTGTAGACGGAGCATGCTGGTTAGCGTGGATGTGTTAGGATGAGGGCTTGTTTCCATGCTGTGCTTCTAAAGATGTCTTGCAGTTTTATTCCCAGTCTCAAATGCATTACCAAAATTAGTATTATTATTTAAAATGTGAGTAATTTTGAGCATTGGGAATAGATGTAGTCACAGCTCAACTTGTCTCAGCACATTTCCAACTGGGAGTGTACCTTGAGATCATTTGAAAAGTAATCTGAAACAAATCTGAAACAAATTTGCAATTTGGCTGCCAAATTATTATTAACCTGATATTCTGGAGATTATCCAAATGTGGTTTTTCCAAAGCTACCCATCACTGAATCAATGCAAGCAAAAACACAAAGTGCTGGAAGAACTCAATGGGTCAGGCAGCATCTATGGAGGGAACGGACAGGCAACGGTTTGAGTCAGGACCTTTCTTCAAACTGAAGCAAAATATTCATCATTCAGTCTTGAAACATCACCTAGTGATCAGTTTCAAGAAGGGTCCCAATCCAAAACGTCACCTGTCCATGTGGAGTTACTCCAGCACTTTGTGTCTTGTTCTGTAAACCAGCATCTGCAGTTCCTTGTTTCTATATTAAACGGGCATGATGTTCTTACCTGGTTTCCACCAAGACCATGGCATGTGTACATTATTAGGGGCTCTGCACCCACGTTATTTTCCCCAACGTCAAGACAAGTCCCGGAACCAACATTTCTAATCTGAAATTGAAGGTGGGAAACAAGAAGTCAGTGTGGAACTGCGCTACATTTTGATCGACTGAACACATTTTGTAAAATAATTTTTAGATTAATAGAACAGGGCGTTTAATTCAAAAGGATAAATATTAACCATTTTAGAATATCTTAGATTTCAGTTGGACATTTAATTGAAATTATTGCAACTATAAAGCTAGGATGCAATTATGAGTGTACTGTAAAAGGTTTTCAAATTGGGAAGATGGAAATATTTGGTTTTGTTTAGAGATACAGCGTCGAAGCAGGCTCCTTGGCACACCAGTACACGCCAACCAGCGATAACCCATTCACACTAGTTGGCTATACTGCTACACACTAGGAACAATTTACAGAAGCCTATTAACCTGCAAACCTGCATGTCTTTGGAATATAGGAGAAAACTAAAGCACCCAGAGAAAACCTATGCGGTCACCAGGGAGTACGTGCAAATTCCATACAGACAGCACTCGAGGTCAGGATCGAACCAGGGTGTCTGGCACTGTGAGGTAGTAACTACCACTGCAATACTGTGCAATGATTTAAAGAAATTCCAATTCTCAGGTGTCCAAACTGCAAACAAACTGGCCAGAGTGATAATTGTTGTGGAATGGAACATTTATTTGCTGTATGTTTAGAATTACTATTACAACACAAATGACATGCTATAACACCAGAATAAGTTCTCAACCAAGAAAACCAAACCCAACGCCCAAAGTAGTATCGAAACTGCTTAGACACAGTTATGCAATGGGACAAAAACTAACTCCATATTCAGTAATAAGCGCTCTCCATGTTGACAAACACACAAACCAAATGTTTAACCATGAAACCCAATCCCAATGCCCATGAGAATCTAAAATGCCTTTATACACTTAAACCATGGGACAGCAAAAACTAGGCATGTAGGTGCCAGTATATCATTGTGGTTATCAAACCGGCAGTTTCATTCACTGGAGTTTCCGTGAGTTACACCCATGACACCTCGGGAAGGCTCAACAATTAGTTGTGGCGTCCCAGAATCACCCCCTCAATATATGGTCTCACCACCCATGCTTACCAGTATGCACTACTGAGCAGCTATGTAAATATCTACTCAGTAAAACAAATTATAGAGGATTGATTCAACACTCAAACAAATGCTAAACACCCGTGTCTTGTCTTACACTTAGCATAGAAAAAAGTACTTACTGCACCGAAGTGTTGAGGATATAACTCAGGGGTAAATACCTCTGGATAAACATTCGTGAGATACCAAGTGAAGTTCTTACATTGCAAACGTTGCTTCACCTCCAACCTTTTGGTAATGTCTCCGTAAGAATTCTGTTTAAAAATAATTAGATACTATGACCATTTTTACTCGTATCGCCATACCAATCTTCCCGCCTTGGCCCTCCTCCATTGCCAGGGTGAGGCTACACACCAACTGGGAGAACAGCACCTCATATTCCTCTTGAGTAGCTTATAACCCAGCGGTATGAACATTGAATTCTCCAATTTTAGGAAACCTCTAACTAGCTCACTTCACACCTCCCCCACTTGCTAACCCACAACCAACATAGACTCGGTGACAGTTTCACTGGACACTTACACATGGCCTGCTGGATCTCCCAATTGCCAACCATTGTAACTCCCCTTCTCATTCCCACACTGACCTTTCTGTCCTGGGCCTCCTCCATTGCCAGAACGAGGCCACATGCAAACTGGAGGAACAGCACCTCACATTCCGCTTGGATAGCTTACAAGCCAGCGGCATGAACGTTAAGCAAACAAACCCAACAAAGTGTTGTAGTAACTTAGCAGGCAGCAACTCTGGAGAACATGGGCAGATGATGTTTCAAATGCAGGTAGGTGGGGCTAGTGTAGATGGGGCATGTTGCTTGTTGTGGGTAAATTAGGCTGAAGGGCCTGTTTCCATGCTGTATGACTCCAACTATCAATCCCCCCTCTGGCTTCACATTTTACAATCCTTCTCATCACCAACTCCTCTCCCCCCCCCTACCTGTATCATCTTCTCACCAACCAGACTTTGTCCCACTGCCACCCCCTCCCCCGTCGCGCTTACAAAGCTCTCAATCGCACCTACCGCTTGAAATATATGCAGTGCCTCACGGTTGCGTCTGTAAAAGATCTGCTTGTACTCCCCCATCCACACCTCTGCCAGTCGCACCAGGTTGCGGGCAATCACTTGATTACCTTTGGGGAAGGAGTGGGGGCTTTTTGAGCGAAAGACATGACCCACGACAGCACACGGCAGTATCTCTAACTGCCCGCCACACAGCCAGACCTGTTATTGAAACAGAAATTGATAGGCACCCACATCTTTAGACTTCAGAGATACAGCGCGGAAACAGGCCCTTCGGCCCACCAAGTCTGAGCCAACCAGTGATCAACCCGTACATTAGCACTTTCCTACACACTAGGGACAATTTACAATTTTACCAAAACCAATTAATCTATAAACCTGTACGTGCTCACGCGGTCACAGGGAGAACATGCAATCTCATACAGATAGCACCTCTAGTGAGGATTGCACCTGGGTCTCTGGTGATATAGGGCAACAACTTTACCACTGCGCCACTACAAAATTATTATATATTAGATAAAAGATAGACACAAAGTGCTGGAGTAACTCAGCAGGTCAGGATGATTGAAAGATTGTGTGTGGATTACTTTGGGCCCATAAATGTACATTAATGAAGACGCAAGGAACAGCAGATACTGGAATCTTCAGCTATACAAAAAGTGCTGGAGTAACTCAGCGGGTCAGGAAGTACCTCTGGAGAACATGTATTGGTGACGTTTTGGGTCGGGACCCTTCAGACCTGAAGAGTCACCTATCCATGTTTCCTAGAGATGCTGCCTGACCCGTTGAGTTACTCAAGTATTTTATGTCTACCTTTGGCATAAACCAGCATCTGCAGTTCCCTTCAATTACTTTTGTATAAAGCTTAGTTGGATGTTCTCGATTAGTTAATGATAGTTCTCGACTAGTTAACCTTTGACTGACCAAGCAGAGTGGGTGAGTATGGAAAACACCACGTCATAAACGTAGAAGAGACACAATATTGAACAAGATTAAACAGTGAAGTGACAGAAACTCTTTCCAATCATCCATATAAAATGCCTGATTTTAAACGTCCATGTTCCCAGATTTACAGAAAGTACATAATACAGCAGCTATTTAAATGGAATGGCCTTACGAGGCTTCGAAATACTCCAACTTGGGTGTCATATGCATAACCAATTAACAAACATAAACCAATCACTTACCCTGAAAGACATTTCTATGTTCTCACCACCCCATATTTCCATCTGGTCATCGTAGGTGCCTAGATATTCAAAGTATTTCTTGGAGATGGCAAACAGCCCACCAGCAAATGTTGGCGATCTGTGGAGCGAGAGAAAGTAACAATATCAGTGCGAAGAATTGATGGGGCTGGGTTAATAAAATAAGGCCGTTAACTTCTGGGGAACAGGTCTGCTAAACACAGTGACAATGAACAGCTGTGAGCTCAAGGTTGCAACTGCAAGGGTGCTTGGTATGACCTAATCACCCTATGTAGATAAGGAAGCCTGTTGTTCAGCAGTGTGCTCTGTGTGAAAGTGTTAGTTGAATGTCCTGTGTCGTTTGCCTGCTAGTGATATTCAGTCTTTAGTCCTTTAGTTGTAACTGATAGTGTCTTCGTTTTGTTAGTTATGATATGCTCAGTTTTCAGTTCGGATCTGCAGGTATTTTACTGTTTTGCTCTGATGACTAAGCGGAAGCTCAGAGGGGACCGTGCCTTTGCTGTGTCGGCACCCAAATTATGGAACGATCTGCCTCTCCACATTAAACAGGCCTCTTCTCTGTCTGTTTTTAAATCATTTCTTAAAACCCATCTCTTCTCCATGGCCTTTGATACCCAGTAAGATGTTGACTTTATTTACTTGATTTAATTTCTTATTTTGATTGCTTTATTGCATGGTTATTATTTTTACTCATGTTTTATGTCTTTTAATTTATTGTTGTATTTCATATGTAATTTTTGCGCTTTATGTGAGCTGTTATGTTCTGTTATGTTGTCTGTTTATGATGTCTTCTTTATTCTTCTGTACAGCACTTTGATCAACATTGGTTGTCTTAAAGTGCTTAACAAATAAAGTTGGATTGGATTGATGTCGGCCGTATAACCATTGTGAGTAAAACGGTTTAAATGTTACTACTCAACCCGGCAAATCGTTAAGAATTCAGTGATCCTACGATATTGTATGTTTCACGTATCACAAAAAGAGTGATACAGCAGTGGCCTAAGGAGGCCAAGGGTCTAACTCAGGATGGCCTTGACCCAGTGGATTGGAACATGTTCAAGCCCAATTCAGTGAGCTGATCTTTATTAACCAAGGAATTGTACTTATGCATAATGATAGTCTTGCTGTGCTGTACGCAAAAAAAGTATTTCACTGTACCTTGATACACAGAGCATGGAAACAAGGCCCTTCGGCCCAACTTGCCCATACTGACCAACATGCCCCATCCACACTGGTCCCACCTGCCTGCATTGGACCATACCCCTCTAAACCTATCCTATCCTTGTACCCATCTAAATAGTTTTTTTAAACATGGTTAAAGTACCTGCCTCAACTACATCCTCCGGCAGGTAGTTCCATACACCCAGCACCCTTTGTGTAAAAAAAATTGCCCCTCAGATTCTTATTAGATCTTTCCCACCTTAAACGTATATCCTCTGGTTCACAATTCCCCTACTCTGGGCAAAAGATTCTGTACATTTACGTTATCTATTTCCCTCGTGATTTTATATAAACATCTATAAGATTACCCCTCAGCTTCTAGCACTCCAAGGAATGAAGTCCTAGCCTGCCCAACCTTACCCTATAGCTCAGGAGACTTTGAAGGTATGAGATGGGAATTTGCTCGGATAGGCTAGTAAATTATACTTAAAGGGTTGACGGTGGAGATGCAATGGCAAAGATTTAAAGACCGCATGGATGAACTCCAAAAATTGTTCATCCGTCTGGCGAAAAAATAAAGCGGGGAAGACGGCTCAACCGTGGATAACGAGGGAAATCAAGGATACGATAAGGCATATAAATTGGCCAGAGAGAGCAGCAAACCGGAGGACTGGGAGAAATTTAGAAGTCAACAGAGGAGGACAAAGGGGTTAATTAAGAGGGGGGGGGGGGGGAAGAGCATGAAAGAAAGCTTGCGGGGAATATAAAAACAGACTATAGAAGCTTCTTTAGATATGTAAAAAAGGAAAAGATTAGTGAAATCAAATGTAGGTCCCTTACAATTAGAGACAGGCAAATTTATAATGGGAAACAAGGAAATGGCAGAATAGTTAAACGAGTACTTTGGTTCTGTCTTCACTAAGGAAGACACAAACAATCTTCCAGAAATATTAGGGGACCGAGGATCTAGTAGGAGGGATGAACTGGAATCCACATTAGTCAGAAAATGGTGTTAGGTAAACTGTTGGGACTGAAAGCAAAGAAATCCCCAGGGTCCGATGGTCTGCATCAAGAGTACTCAAGGACATGGGCCTACAAATCGTGGAAGCATTGGTGATCATTTTCAAATGTTCTCTCAACTCTGGATCAGTTCCTGTGGACTGGAGGGTAGCCAATGTAACTCCACTATTTAAGAAAGGAGGGAGAGAGAAAACGGGGAATTATAGACCAGTTAACCATACATCGGTAATGGGGAAGATGCTTGGCAAGGTCCCACATAAGAGATTAGTGTGCAAAGTTAGAGCACATGGTATTGGGGGTATGGTATTGACATGGATAGAGAACTGGTTGGCAGACGGGAAACAAAGAGTAGGAATTAACGTGTCCTTTTCAGAATGGCAGGCAGTGACTAGTGGGGTGCCACAAGGCTCGGTGCTGGGACCCCAGCTGTTTACAATATATATTAACGATTTAGACGAGGGAATTAAATATGACATCTCCAAGTTTGCGGATGATGCAAAGTTGGATGGCAGTGTGAGCTGCGATGAGGATGTTATCTATGAGGCTGCAGGATGACTTGAGTAGGTTGGGTAAGTGGGCAGATGCATGGCAGATGCAGTACAATGTGGATAAATATGAGACTATCCACTTTTGTGGCAAGAACACGAAGGCAGATTATAATCTGAATGGTGTCAGATTAGGAGAAGGGGAGGTGCAATGAGACCTGGGTGCCTTTGTACATCAGTCACTGAAAGTTAGCATGCAGATACAGCGGGCAGTGAAGAAAGCTAATGGCTTGTTGGACTTCATAGCGAGGGGATTTGAGTTTAGGAGCAAAGAAGTCCTTCTGCAGTTGTACAGGGCCCTGGTGAGACCGCTCCTGGAGTATTGTGTGCAATTCTGGTCTCCTAATTTGAGGGTGGACATTATTGCTATTGAGGGAGTGCAGCATAGTTTCACCAGGTTAATTCCCAGGATGGCGGGACTGACATATGATGAAAGAATGGGTCGACTGGGCTTGTATTCACTGGAATATAGAAGGATGAGAGGGTATCTTATAGAAACATATAACATTCTTAAAGGATTTGACAGGCTAGATGCAGGAAAAATGTTCCCAATGTTGGGGGGAGTCCAGAACCAAGGGTCACAGTTTAAGAATAATGGGTAAACCATTTAGGATTGAGATGAGGAAACATTTCTTCACCCAGAGAGTTGTGAATCTGTGAAATTCTCTGCCGCAGAAGGCAGTGGAGCCAATTCACTAAATGTTTTCAAGAGAGATTTAGATTTAGCTCTTAGGGCGAAAGGAATCAAGGGATATTGGAAAAAACAGGAACAAGGTACTGATTTTAGACGATCAGCCATGATCAAATTATTTGGCTGGCTCAAAGGGCCGAATCACCTACTTCTGCACCTATTTTTTTCTGTTTCTAGGCCCTGGAGACCTGAATAAGGAAACCACTAAACCATTGAAAAGTAAATTGAGAAGATAAAATATGAGAAAGACAATGAAGACCCATTTCCATCTGGCTGTAACCAGTGGTATTGGTCTAAATAAATTGATAAAGTAGTAACAAAAACCCTCAGTCTATATTAGATCGGACTTTACTGGACTTTACCATGCACTAAACGTTACTCCCTTTACCCAGTATCTGTACACTGTGGATGACTCGATTGTAATCATGTAGTCTTTCTGCAACAAAAAGCGTCTCACTGCACCTCAGTACACGTGACAATAATAAACTAAACTAAACAACGTTCAAAATTAGGATTCTACCTGCATGGACATATCCATAACCTCCTTTATTTCAGAAATTGTTTGTCATGTAATTATTGCACTGTGCTCCTAGAATAAATTAAGATTGAAAAAAGGCACCAATCTGTTGGAATAACTAAGCAGGACGGGCAGCCTTCTGGAGTCAATCTAGAATTCCACAACTTCAGAAACACGGATCTGCAGATGCTGGTTAATAAAATAAAGACACAAAATGCTGGAGTAACTCAGCGGATCAGGCAGCATCTCTGGAGAACATGGATAGATCAAGACCTTTCTTCACACCGATTAAAGGGAATCATGTGAATAAAGTAAGAAATGCTGGAGTAGAGGTGTAGAAGAGTGGAGCGATTGTAATGGGTGATAGCAGATCTACTTCTGTGACTAGCACACAGGCTGCTGCCTTGCTTAGGTGCCATCTGGAAAATGGAAAATTTTGGAAAATGTAAACTTACTTTATTGGATATGTTTCATCTCTTCTCCGTTTTATCTCGTGGTCAGGAAGGCTTTCCCAGCCGAAGGACAAACTCCAATCAAAGTTACCCCTGACGTGATGGCTTCCATATGGATTGGGTTTTGATATCGCAAAAGTCTTCATATCAATGCTGGTGATATCAGGGCTTACCACAGCAGTGTGGTTCTCAGCAATCCTGCTCAGTAATGGCTCCAGCCAACCATTGAAGCATTCACCTGGGGGAAGAAACATCTTGAATAGAAAAAGGGGCAGCACCTTGGCGCAGCGGTAGTGTTGCTGCCTTACAGCACCAGAGATCCGGCTTCAATCCTGACTACAGGTGTCGTCATTACGGACCGCGTAGGTTTTCTCCGGGTGCTCCAGTTTCCTCCCTTATCCCAAGACATACAGGTTTGTAGGTTGAATGGCTTCGGTAAAAATAGAATATTATCAATGGGCTGAAGGGTCTTTCTCCGCTATGTATCTCCAGACTAACCCAAGCTAAGATAAACTAAAAACAAGGAATTAGTAATTGCTAATTTATACCAAAGAGAGATACAGCGTGAAAACAGGTCCTTCGGCCCACCAAGTCTATGCCGACCAACGATCACCCGCACATTAGGTCTATCCTACACACTAAGGACAATTTCCAGAAGGAAATTAACCTACAAACACACACATCTTTGGGATGTGGGAGAAAACCAGAGCATCCCAAGAAGCCCCACGGGGTCACAGGGAGAACGTGCAAACTCTGTACAGAAAGCACCAGTAGTCAGGATCAACCCCGCGTCTTGGGTGCTGCAAGGCAGCAACTCTATTACTGTGCCACTTGGCTGCCCTTTCAATAGCTTCCAAAAGCCGGTAAACTTACAGTGGGCATCCAAGAAGGTCAGGACCTCTCCCACGGCCACAGAGGCTCCCAGCAATCTTGCAGTGATTAACCCCTTCCTTTCCAATTGGCGAACAACTTTCACAATTTGAAATGGCTTCACATAGTTATCCAATTCTTCTTTTAAGTAATCTGCATACAGAAATATTTTGTTAACTTACAGTTCAACTGCAACTATTTCAATGAGCATCCGCTGGAATAAAAGCTAAGGAATTAGTGACAGTAAAAGTCATTTATTCTATCTGCAAAGTTGTACCTTTCTCAACCCAAGTACAATCAAATTAATTTAAATCAATATATTTCCAAGATATTATTCATTATGATATTGTTCATTGATTTAATTGCTCATTGTAATCAGAATAGTGACAGAATCATAGTTATAATGGGCTTCGGTAAAATTGTACCCCGTGTGCAGGATACGGGAGTTGCTGGTTGACGTGGACACGGTGTTTCTACACTGTATTGATTAATACTGACATGTCACAGAGAAAGTCTTTGTTTTGCAAATGCAAAATATGCAAGGAGTCACCACGAATAGGGCGTTGACAAAGCTACAAATGTGTTCATTATAGTCCCTAACAGTCCTTCTGTTCTCAAAGACCACATCACGCCAGATCTCTCTTTGTTCTCGACCGACCTCTGGCACTCACCACAGTGTATCACTAAAGTTGAAATAATTGGTAATAAAACTCGGACTCACCGTCTGTGCTTGCATCATCGACCAGTATTACCTCCTTTAGAAACTGAGCGGGCGATGTGTGCATGACACTAAAGACTGTTCGCAGTAGGGTCGACCAAGCCTCGTTGTGGAACACGATAATGACACTCGTGGTGGGCAAGGATGGGCATCGTGTGAACTTCTGCTCAATGCATCTGGGGAAGAAATAAAACACACCCAGAACGGATCTTACCGAGATGAAAAACTGGTATGTTCAAACTTTAGAGACTTTAAAGATACCAACATGAAAACTGGCCCTTCAGCCCACCAAGTCTGCGCCAACCAGAGATCACGAGCATTATCCTACACACCGGGGACAATTTGACAATTAACCTACAAAACATCTTTGGAGTGTGGGAGGAAACCAGAGCACCTGGAGAAAACCCACACGGTCACAGGGAGAGCATACAAACTCCATACAGACAACACTTGTGGTCAGAATCAAACCCGGGACTGGAGCTGTAAGGCAGCAACTCTACCAATGCGCTATTGTGCCACCAATGTTTGTTAAAGATGCACTAAGCAATTTTTTTAATTCTACACAGAGTGCGGTGGGTGCCAGGAATGCGCTACTAGGGGTGAGGGTGGAAGCAGATACAATAGTGGTGTTTAGGAGGCTTTTTGATAGACGCATAGATATTCCATCCTATCAACAAATAGAGAGCAGTTCAGAACTACTAGTCTAACTCATTGGAGATCCTCGGACTATCTGTAATCGGAATTTATCTTGCACTAAATGTTATGGCGTATCTAAATGGCGTCAGGTTGGGAAAAGGGGAAGTACAACGGGATCTGGAGGTCCATATTAATCAGTCAATAAAAGTAAGCATGCAGGTACAGCAGGCAATGAAGAAAGCGAATGGCATGTTGGCCTTTACAACAAGAGAAATCGAATATAGGAGCAAAGAGGTCCTTCTGCAGTTGTACCGAGCCCTAGTGAGACCACACCTGGAGTATTGTGTGCAGTTTTGGTCCCCTAATTTGAGGAAGGACATTCTTGCTATTGAGGGAGTGCAGCGTTGGTTTACAAGGTTAATTCCTGGGATGGCGGGACTGTCATATGCTGAGAGAATGGAGCAGCTGGGTTTGTACACTCTGGAGTTTAGAAGGATGAGAGCGGATCTCATTGAAACATATAAGATTGTTACCTAGAGGCAGGAAACGCGTTCCCGATGTTGGGGGTGTCCAGAACCAGGGGCCACAGTTTAAGAATAAGGAGTAAGCCATTTAGAACGGAGACGAGGAAACACTTTTTCTCACAGAGAGTGGTGAGTCTTGGAATTCTCTGCCTCAGAGGAGGCAGGTTCTCTGGATGCTTTCAAGAGAGAGTTAGATAGGGCTCTTAAAAATAGCGGAGTCAGGGGATATGGGGAGAAGGCAGGAACGGGGTACTGATTGGGGATGATCAGCCAAATGGCCTACTCCTGCACCGATTGTCTATTGTCTATTGTTATTCCCTTTATCATGCATCTGTACACTTTGGACAGCTTGATTGTAATTGTGTATAGTTTTTCTGCTAACTGGATAGCACACAAAAGCTTTTCACTGCACCTTGGTACACACGATAAAAAAACTAAATTAGAGTGATGCAGCACAGAAAGCGGGCCCTTCAGCCCAACTCGCCAATGCTGACCAAGATGGACCATTTAAGCTAGTTCCATGTGATAGACACAAAGTCCAGGAGTAACAGCGGGTCAGGCAGATTGATTAACCTCTGTAAATTCTCCCCTCCGTGTAGGGATGAGAACATGGGACAGCATAGAACAAGTGTGAACATGTGACCGATGGTCGGTGTGGACTTAGTGGGCTGAAGGGCCTATTCCCATGCTGAATTATTCAATCAAGCTGCCGACCAATCTTTACTCGCGGAAAATTTTTCAGCATGATGAGGCCGCAAGTATGCGGGAACTTCTCTCGAGCATGAAGTGTCGACCATGCTGCTAGTTTGTGGTGAGCGCAAACTATTTCTAAACTCGCAAATTAGGTCGCCATAGTGGGACAGGCCTTTAAGAGAGTTATTTTTGAATATTGGAAAAGTGGAGACTTCACTAGACTGAGTAAAGGAAAGCAAAACACAATGGACAAAGTAATCGTACTCAGGTGGCCGGGTGTCGGGTCCAAGGTCTCGGTGTAGGGAGATGCGGTCACTTGCAAACTGGTTGAAGCAGTGTTTGGTGTCTCCTCGATCCTTTTCCTTCTGCTCCTCTGGAGTCAGGTTGTCAGTGAGGTAGGGGTTGCCGCCGGCTCCCGGCTCGTTCGGGTCCTGGTGCGGCCGTTCCATGAACGGCTTCAGTTCTGCCACTGTGAAGTGGCCGGGCAAGCAGAGTTTGCCCAGGTGGGTGGGCATCTGCTCCCTGACCGGCGCTCCGATCTGCATTCGCGGGATTGCCTCCTTGATGTTATTGACTGCCCCCATCATGATGTCCAGCACCTTGTCTTTTCTCACCACCATCTCCCTCAGCCACGGCTCCTGGGTCGCCGTGCCCACCATCTCCCTTTGCATCAAAAATAAAAATGTGATGAACACCAGGGCTGCAAGAACCACCTTCCAGTACAAGGAGCGCCGTCGTAAAAGCTTTCGAATCGCACTCATCATTCCACTTTAAAATTCACTCCAAAATCCCAGCCTTAAGACTTAGACAAAAATCCAGCTGCCAGAGACGCGGAGTCCACAGAAATGTTCATGAAGCGATGAATGCTTCAAATCTGAAACATAAAACGTCAAAGCATATGACAGGCACAATTCATTCCCATTGACGGAAATCTGTTCCCTAATTTTACACTACAATGTTAAACTACAATGCAAGCCACAAATGCTGGAAATTCACTGGTGAAACAGACCAATGAAAAGGAGATGCAGGGAACTGCAGATGCCGGAGTCTTGAGCAAAACACAGAGTGCTGGAGGGCAGCACAGCGGTAGAGTTGCTGCCTTACAGCGCCAGAGACCCAGGTAGTGTCGGAGTTTGCACGTTCTCCCTGTGACCGTGTGGGTTTTCTCCATGTCCTCCAGTTTCCCAAAGTTGTACAGGGTTGAAGGTTAATTGGCCCACTTTAAATTGTCCCTAGTGTGTGGGATAGAACTAGTGTACAGGTAACTAAACCCAACTCAGCGGGTCAGGCAGCATTTGTGGAGAGAATAGACAAACGACGTTTCGGGTTGGGACACTTCTCCAGACTGATTGGTGGGAGGTCTGGAGCAGCTCATCAGTATCTGCAGAGTAAAAAACAAGGAACTGCAGATGCTGGTTTACAACAAAAAAGACAAAGTGCTGGAGTAACTCATCGGGACAGGCAGCATCTCTGGAGAAGATGGATAGTTGACTTTTCAGGTCGGGAGAGTGGCAGGCAGAGGCCCCAGCAAGGAAAGAGTTATTCAAGGGAGAGTTAGATTTAGTTCTTAGAGGAATCAAGGGATATGTGGAGAAAGCAGGAGCAGGTACTGATTCTGGATTATCAGCCATGAGTATATTGAATGGTGGTGCAGGCTCGAAGAGCCAAATGGCCTACTCCTGCACCTATTTTCTATGTTTCTTTGAAAGGGTGTCACTGGACCTGAAGTGACAGAAGAACAACATGTCAGGCAGGATTGATTCATATTGCTTCCTCCCCATAGAATACATAAAACAGTACAGCACAAGAAAAGACAACCCTCAACGTCTGTGCTAAACATGATACCATCTATTATGAACATAACATGAACATACTCCATATCCCTATATTCCCTGCATATCCAGGTGCCTATCCCAAAGTTTTTTTTAAACACCACCACCATCCCCACTACCCTCAGTGTAAAAATAAACTTACCCTGCACATCTCCTTTGAACTTTGCCCCTCACTCCTTAAAGCTGTGCTCGCTAGTCTTTGAACGGCACATTGCTGCCTGAGCTGCAAGAGATGTAGTATATTTGATAGGGTTCTCTAGTAAATGCAACAAAACTATTCTTAATTGTACTATTAAGATTCAATTTCTTTACGTATTCAATTCAATTACGTAAATACAGGTACCTGCATTGAAAAACAAAATCATAAATTTGGCACCAAACCCCCTACAAACTAAATGACCAGTGCATTTTCGCAATAAACATTTGACTAATGTGACTCCTGTTGCGTGTTCATTCATACATTATTTAAGGTAGAAAGCCAGTGGTGTTATACAGCAACAACGTAAATGCAACTTCACTCATGCTTTTAGAACGCACAACTTCTTCAGGCCAACTTGAAATGACATTCCCAAACAATAATGTGGAGATTGGTCAAGGGCAATCGTCATTCAGCCTGTATTGTTTTGATCAGGACAAAAGAAAAGTGTTAATTGTTCACACTATAACGTGAGGTTCTGGAACTCTAATACTTTGGGCGCAAGAATTCAACCAACAGGTCCTTTGCTTTGCTCATAGTGGCACTGGGCCTTTACTCACTGGCGATTAGATGGATGAAGAGAGGATATTTTCACTTGTGGTGGAATTTAGGACCAGAAAGCACCACCTCAGAATAAAAGGACATACCTTTAGAAAGGAGATGAAGAGAAATCTCTTCAGTCAGAGGGTGGAATTCATTGGCACAGACAGCTGTAGAGGCCAAGTAATTTCTAAGGTGGAGATTGAAAGATTCTTGATTAGTACAGAGAGGGGGTGCCAGAGGTTATGAGAAGGCAGGAGAATGGGGTTGAGAGGGAAAGATAGATCAGCCATGATTGAATGGCAGAGTAGACGAAGGGCCGAATGGCCCAAGTTGCTCCTATAACATGAATAATTGTACTGGACCAGATGTGCTGAAGGGCCTGTTTCCATGCTGTTCGATTCTATGAGAATTTAGTTTGATGTGGGAGGGAACGTATGGGAAGGAAAATCAAATGGGGCATGTAGCAAATTTATTCTTAGGTGAACAAGCAAATATAGTTAGCATTAGATTTTATGCAGAAACAAGGAAGTGCAGATGATGGTTTACAAACAAAAACCACACAAAGTGCTGAAGTCACTCAGCAGGTCAGGAGACACATCTGGAGAACACAGACAAGTGATGTTGCAGGTCGGAATCCTTCTTCAGACCGTCTAAAGAAGGGTCCCGATCCGAAACTTCATCTATCCATGTTCTCCAGAGATGTTGCCTGACCCGCTGACTCACCCCAGCTCTTTGTCTTTTTTTGTAAGACTTTAAATCCTATTATTTATTTGAAGCTGACATCTCTTAGTGCAGGTGCAAGCCCCCTCAAAGTTCAATTTTATATTTCTCCATTATTTCGAGAGGCTTTCTGAGTGCTTTGTTATATGAACAAAGTCCATATTGGAGATATAAATCTACAGCTCAACTTTCCTGTTTCTATATTCAGCCGACACACTCTTGACACAGCAGGCTGAGTTAAAATTCCAAGAACAAAGTTTGTTCATTGAACAAAAGAAGAAAAAAAAAGCTTCAAACTATCACATAAATCAAGTTGACACTATTTTTTTACACATTTATTCTGCTATGTACTTTCCTCCAAATTAAAGCACTACAAACATATCTTGGACAAATTGGCCGGTGTCTGGGACATGTTGGCCAGTCGGTGTGGGCAAACTCGGCCGAAGGGCCTGTTTTCACTGTATCACTCTATGACAACCTGCTTTGTACGTTCAATCTCAAATGAATTTTTCAGGGAATAAGTCTTTGATAAAAGTGTATACAAAAGTGTAAGTGATTCTGCATTTCTTATTGTGCGCTATGAAACATTTTGGAACACAGATGATGGTCTGCTGACTTTAGTGTGAGCAGCAGGAATTACACAAGTCAGGACAATTGTCTTGGATTGAATCAGAAATGAGTCATACAGTCTGGAGATAGAGCCATCAGCTCAACTCGCCCATGCAGACGCGGGCAACAGTACATGGTGCAGTGCACTGCTAGAAACAAGGAACTCCAGAAACTGGTTTACAAAATAAGGACACAAACTCAGCAGGCCAGGCAGCATCTCTGGAGAAAGACACAAAATACCAGAGTAACTCAGCAGGTCAGGCAGCATCTCTGAAGAAAAGGAGCAATTCATACATTCATAAGTTATAGGAGCAAAATTGGGCTATTCAGCCCATCAAATCCACACTGCCATTCAATCGTGGCTGATCTATTTTTCCCTCTCAACCCCATTCTTCTGCCTTCTTCCCATGACCAATAACTATAGGTGACATTTCTGGTTGGAATCCTTGTTCAGACTGTACAGTCCACAGGATAAAGTTTGTGTATACCAATGCTCTATGGTGTACAATATACTATTTGATGAAAGTTTCCAAATAGGAATGTCGGCTTAATTGAAAACCATTTTTGACAGATGAAAGACAATTGTCTAAAACACCTTAGTGGGAAACTCACCTGTCACATATGACCTCGGCTATCAGCACATCTCCCCACAACCCCACCACCCAAACCTCCCTACCACCCCAACCTCCCCACACCTCCCCACCACCCACCTCCCACACCACCCACAACACCTCCCCCAATGAGTGCTTGCAGGCACCAGAAGTCACCTCAACTGAAAAACCTTCACCAAAAATGGACACAAAGTGCTGGAGTAACTCAGCGGGTCAGGCAGCATCGCTGGAGAACATGGTCAGGTGACGTTTTGGGTCAGGACCTTTCTTCAATCTAATACTGATGCTGCCTTGATGTTGGAGCTACACTCCAACATAATCACTTATAACATCCACGTCCTAAACCTGGTGCAAGTGTAATCAATATCGTGGAGACACAAGGAACTGCAAATGGTGAAATCTTGAGCAAAACACAAAGTAGTGGAGGAACTCAGCGGGTCAGGCAGCATCTGTGGAAGGGACTGACTCTGAAGAAGGGTCCTAACCAAAAATTGTGTCATTACAGCATGGGAACTGGAACTTTGGCCCAAGTTGTTCATGGCGACCCAATTGGCATACTGGACTAGACCCATTTGCTTACATTTAGTCCATATCCCTCTAAACTTTTCCTACCCTCAGCTATATTTAAGAGGGAGTTAGATGTGGGCCTTGTGGCTAAGGGGATCAGGGGGTATGGAGAGAAGGCAGGCACGGGATACTGAGTTGGATGATCAGCCATGATCATATTGAATGGCGGTGCAGGCTCGAAGGGCCGAATGGCCTACTCCTGCACCTAATTTCTATGTTTCTATGTTTCTAATAAAAGAACATCTTTAGAATGGGGATGAGGAGGAACCTTTATCCAGAAGCTAGTGAATCATTGCCACCGACGGTAGTGGAGGCCAAGTCATCATATATATTTTAAGTGGAGATTGACCGTTCTTGATTAGCAAGGGCGCAAAAGTTATGGGGAGAAGGCAGGAGAATGGGGTTGAGACGGAAAGGTAGATCAACCATGTTTGAATGGCGGAGTAGACTTGATGGACTGAATAGCCTCATTCTGCTCCTATGACTTAAGAACATATCTATATATCCAAATGTCTTTTAAAAGTCATAATTGTATTGCTTCTAAAGCTACCTTTGGCAGCTCATTCGAGATAGGGAGTACCCTCCGAGTGAAAAAAGTGCCCCTGAGATCCTTCTTAAATCACTCCCCTCTCACCTTAAGCCTGTGCCCTCTGGCTTTAGAATCCTTTACCTTGGTTGGTTAAAAAAAAAAGATTAAGAGCGTGTTGACGTGTGCCCACTGATGCTGCCCTTTTCACCCACCGAGTTCCTCCAGCACTTTGCTTCTTTTTTACAGATCAACAGCACGCATGAAGTCGCTGAGTTAGCACACGCACGAAGTTTGCTTTAGTAAAACAGCAGTAAAAGGCAGCCTACCTGAGGTGCTGGGTGTCCGGAGTTGGCCGCAAGGGTTGGGATGAGGGTCAGTAATCCCCGGGCCAGACTCGCTGTCCGGACAATGGGATGAGCCCAGAAGGAACCCCCAGCGGGGTTTCAATGGGTCGCCGTGTGTTGCAACGCTGGGATTATCCCCGCCTAAAGCAGATCATGAGGGAATCAGGGTCTATGCATTCACCGAGTGCAGGGTGAATCATCAAGAGTGTAACGATTGCCCGGAGAGAGGGAGAGGGAGCGCAGCCTTGTCCCGGGAGAGAAAGAGAGAGAGAGAGACCGCACCATTGCCCCGGGACAGGTAGCGCAGTGTCGTCCCGGGAAGGGGAGAGACAGGGGGAGGGAGGGGGCGCAGTGTCGTCCCGGGAGAGACGGCGGGAGCACAGTGTCGTCCCGGGAGAGAGAGGGAGACGGAGGGAGAGCAGCAGCGTTGCCCCGGGAGAGAGAGAAGGAGCGCCCGCCACCTTGGTCCAGGACTGACCCCGCTGGCTGTCCCGGGCTCGCTGCCACGCTGGGCGCCGGCTTCCGCTTGGGTGGAACAGGTGTGTACACCAGGTGAGCACGCATGCCCCGTGCAGTGGGGCAGGGCAGGGCAGGACCGGGTCGGGCCAGGTAGGATAGGGCAGGGGCGGGCAGGGCCAGGGAGTTAAAGGCGCCGCCTCCACTCTCTGCATTTGTCATTTTGCAAATACCACGGTTGAGAGAGCGACTGCTCCCCGTGTGTAGAAGCGCACAGGGCTGGAGTGGAGCAGAAGACACAAGGTGATGCAGAAACTCAGCGGGTCGGGCAGCGTCTGAGGGGATGCTTGTTGGCCCATTGCAGGAGGCATGTGGAGAGTGCAGCTATATCTTGATCCAGGGATAGGTTAGTTGTCTGGAGAAGGGTTTCGGCCCGAAACGTTGCCTATTTCCTTCGCTCCATAGATGCTGCTGCACCCGCTGAGTTTCTGTGTTCTGTGTTCCGAGGTACAGTAAAAAACTTGATGTAACAAAAAGGAACTGCAGATACTGCAGAACTGGTTTATACCAAAGATGGACTCAAAGTGCTGGAGTAACATAGAAACATAGAAATTAGGTGCAGGAGTAGGCCATTCGGCCCTTCGAGCCTGCACCGCCATTCAATATGATCATGGCTGATCATCCAACTCAGTATCCCGTACCTGCCTTCTCTCCATACCCCCTTAGCCACAAGGGCCACATCTAACTCCCTCTTAAATATAGCCAATGAACTGGCCTCAACTACCCTCTGTGGCAGAGAGTTCCAGAGATTCACCACTCTCTGTGTGAAAAAAGTTCATGGCTGATCAGTACCCCGTTCCATCTTTTCCCCCATGTCCCTTGATTCCCTTAGCCCTAAGAGCTAAATCTAACTCTTGAGAACATCCAATGAATTGGCCTCCACTGCCTTCTGTGATAGAGAATTCCACAGATTCAGAACTCTGGGTGAAAACGTTTTCCTCATCTTAATCCTAAATGGCCTGCCCCTTATTCTTAAACTGTGACCCCTGGTTCTGGACTCCCCCAACATCGGGGACATTTTTCCTGCATCTACCCTGTCCAATCCTCTAAGAATGTTATATGTTTCTATGATTCCCTCTCATCCTCCTAAATTCTAGTGAATACAAGCCCAGTCGAAACATTCTTTCATCATATGTCAGTTCCGCCACCCCGGGAATTAACCTGGTGAACCTACGCTGCACTCCCTCAATAGCAATAATGTCCTTCCTCAAATTATGAGACCAAAATTGCACGCAATACTCCAGGTGCGGTCTCACCAGGGCCCTGTACAAATGCAGTAGGACCTCCTTGCTCCTAAACTCAAATTCTCTCACAATGAAGGCCAACATGCCATTAGCTTTCTTCACTGCCTGTTGTACCTGCATGCTTACTTTCAGTGACTGATGTACAAGCACACCCAGGTCTCGTTGCACCTCCCCTTCTCCTAATCTGACACCATTCAGATAATAATCTGCCTTCCTGTTCTTGCCGCCAAAGTGGATGACCTCACATTTACCCACGTTATACTGCATCTGCCATGCATCTGCCCACTCACCCAACCTATCCTAGTCACCCTGCAGCCACTTAGCATCCTCCTCACACTGCTCCCCAGGTTTGGTTCATCCGCAAAAATATATTACATTTAATTCCCTCATCTAAATCGTTAATATATATTGTAAACTGGGATGCCAGCACTGAGCCGTGCGGCACCCCACTAATCACCGCACACCGAGCCTTGCAGCACCCCACTAGTCACTAACTCAGCGGATGAGGCAGCATCTCTGGAGAACATGGATAGTTGACGTTTCCGATCAGTGGCCCTTATTCAGACTGACCAGTCTGATTAATGATCTGATCAATATCGGATATTAATATGTAAGACTGATTAATCAAATTCAAATCTTAGGAGTGTGGAAGGAAACCGAGCACCCGGCGAAAACCCATGTGGTCGCAGGGAGAACGTACAAACTCGTACAGACAGCATGTGTAGTCAGGATTGAACCCGGATCTCTGGATCACACAATATCAACACCATTGGCCGATAATCATTCTTATATTAGTAAAGACTAAAATAATGACCGAACAAATGTTAACTCAATCTCACCATGAAAAATAATTATTTAATGATTATGTCCTAATTATTTATTTTCCATTCATTCTTCCAACAAAGTGTCATCAAATTTGTAAATGTGATGAAATCATGAGATTATTTGAACATTATCTTCAAATAGTAATCAGTAATAGTATTATGTAAGGCATAATTCAAATAGTAATATGTTAAGCATAATTTGAATTGCATGTGAATAATGCAGTTCATGTTAAGAACAATTTGCCTCCATTGTATGTATAATATTATACAATAGTGCAATAAAGAGACAATAATATTTACTCAGTGGGCAGAGAAAAGACCATGTCCGTGGAAAATGAGACCTGGAGAAATCTGTGCTTTATTTTATGAACTCCCATGAGATGAAACAACTCTAGACTAAGGGATAAATGGATGAACTGCCAGGCATGATATTTGGTCAGTTGATAAATGGGGTACGACAGGAAGGTACAAAGCAGAATGGTTGAAGATTAACCAAACAGGATCCAGGAAACGGACATTTTAACTCCCCTTCCCACACTGACCTTTTGTCCTGGGCCTCCTCCATTGCTGGAATGAGCCCACGTGCAAAATGGAGGAATAGTACCTCATATTTTGCTTACAACCCAGCGATATGAAAATTGATTTATCTAATTTCAAGTAATGCTTGCATTCCCTCTGCCTCCATCCTTCCCACACCCTAGACGTCCTGCTAGTTTCACTGTCCGTATCCGTTCATTATCACCACCTCCACAGACAACAATGGACCATTGTGGGCTCCTTGACCATCAGTACCGACTCCGATTTGTTCTGTACCTTCTCATTCCTCTATTTTTCCTGTCCCCTGATTGAATCTGAAGAAGGGTCTCGACCTGAAACGTCACTTATTATTTTTCTCCAGAGATGCTCCTTGACCGGCTGAGTTACTCCAGCATTTGTGTCTACCTTCGGTGTAGACCAGCAACTAAAATATCTTCCTACACATTAATTACTGGAGGCTTATCTGAATTAGAAATTAATTCAGTCCAACGATCAGAGCTTCAGAATAATAATTAATTAATTGCAACTAACAACAATGCAAAAAAAGGCAAAACCTATTCAGGGTGTCGTATTTTAATTCCCCGGCCCCATAGGAGAAGTACCCACGTCACCACAGCTAATTCTAATACAATACAGCAACACACGTGACAGTAATAAGAATAAACTTAATAAACTAAACCTCCTCTGCACCCTCTCCAAAGCTTCCATGTCCTTCCTGTAATGAAGTGTACATACTACTCCCAAAGTTCGATGGGACACATCTACAGACCACAAGTGTGACCAAGTTACGATTCAATCATTCTGGGAATCCTTAAGATGGCAGGCACTGCACATGTTAAAACAGCAGTACCTCACAGAAATTGCTGGTTTTAAGTTCAGAAATATTAGCAGCGCTCCTTCGTAAGGTGAGAGGGGCAATGTGTGGAGCAAGTTTTTAGTACAGAGAGTGATAGGTGCCTGCAACGCGCTGCTGGGGGTGGTGGTGGAGGAGGCAGATACAATTAGTGGTATTTAAGAGGCTTTTGGATAGGCACTTGGATATGGAGGAATATGGATTATGTGCAGGTTGATAAGAGTTGTTCTGGGCATCATTTTCAGCATGGTCATTGTGGGCTGAAGGGCCTGTTCTTGTGCTGTACTGTTCTATGTTCTATATTAATAACAAATTTTGTGTTTGTGAAGTACCCATTTCAAACAGGCCGTCATTCCTGGCAGTGGAGATTAGTTAAACTTGGCATCATGTTCAACATGGACATTGTGAGCGAAAGGCCGTGCTCCACTGCTGTACTGTTCTATGTTCTTAAGGAGTGATAATAAGAAAGCTATCAATATTTTCAAGAACTTGCAGTGCCTGGAATTTCTGAGGCTGATTATGATAAACTGGTGGTATCACCCCCAAGACAGATCCAATTAAATACCTTTCCCTTTTGCATTTCAATTGTAACCACCAGATGTTGCCCAAGAATTTGGCTTTGGATTTTGTTGAACTGAATCTTTGTTAAGTAATTCTTGAAACAGATAAGTGTAACATCGTACTTTGTCATTTGCAAAGCATCAATTAAAAGTCAAGACTGTTTTACTGTCATATGTACCCAAATAAAACAATGAGAATGCCACTTGAAGTAGCAGAACCGGTCTGCAAACACAGTACTCAATCGACACTACAATAAACAATCATAAACAAAAGTTAAATAAACAAAAGACCCGATATAGTGCAAAAAAAAGGCCAAAGTCCCCAGTGCAACCAAGGCAGTTCGTAACAACTTAGATGACAGATAAAATAGTGTCCAATTCTAAATTAATTTTCAACAGCTAACATTTGAGAGTATCATTTTTGCTTTAAAAAAAAACACTAAGCACCAAGCAAATGTTCCAATGGTTCAGTGGTATTTTATTGTCACATGTACCTTGGGACAGTGAGTTTCCTTTTTTGTATATCTATATAACTAAAAGTCTCATCTTGACCACTTCCTGTCTGCGGTGTATATTAGATTTTAGAAAAGACTCTACCATATATTGCTATGATTTTTGGCCATCTTACTCACAGTCCTCCTCCGCTGAGGCAGTCCCGAGGATTTTTCCGATCGATGAAAAATAAAAAAGTTATGAGTGTTTAAAAAATCTTGAGATCAGCTGATTGGTCCTCTCGTCTGTCAATCACCACGATGAAGGTGGTGGGGTGGGCAGGACTATAAAACCTCGGATGCCCGGACGTGAGTCAGTCACTCTGGAAGATCATGAGGGAAAGTCCACAACTGTGATTCTAAGCTGTGAATCAACTGAACTGTGAGTGCAATGTACTTGCAATAAACGATTTGTTAGCCCTTAATGACAATGCAATGAGTTGTTTGGCAATTTGGTGGACTAAAATGATGTGAAATTGAGTTTGGTGGCCCGTACTCTGCCTGAAATGCTGTGAAATTGAGTTTGGTGGCATGCATGGACCACCAGGGGCGCCGGGGAAATGGCCTGCCCAGCCGGCAGTCTGTTCGTTTTTTCAACTTTTTATTTTTAGCGTTTGTTTAAAGTTTGTTTTTATGTTCTTCAGTTTGTTTAATGTGGGTGGTTGGGGGCGGGGGGGAGGGGATCGGGGGAAAACTTTTTTTTCAAGACCTTCCCTTCCCGGAGATGTGATCATTTTCGGATCACATTCTCTGGGCTCTGCGGCCTACCATCGCTGGAGCTGGGAGCCGCCTCGGACTGTCGTGAGCCCCATCATGGGGCGTGGACTTACCATCGGAGCGGATCCCTTGCCTGGGATCGCTCCCACCGCGGACTTACCAACAAGGGCTCGAAGTCTCGGGAGAGGCTGAGTTGGGAGCTCCAACGCCGCAGAAGGTTCGTCCAGCCCCGACACGAGGTTTGATCGCCCGGTGCGGGGTAGCTGACGACCCCCCGATGCGGGAACTGAACACCTCGACGCGGAGGTCCCGGTAGTCAATACCGTCCCGTCAATGGAGGGGCTCGAGGCCCCCGACCAAAGAAGTACAAAGGAAGAGATTGGAACTTTATTTCGCCTGCCATCACAGTGAGGAATGTGTAGGAGTCACTGTGGTGGATGTTCATTTTAAATATGTTTTTGAATCTATTGCTTTTAATTGTATGACTAACCTGGCCACTGAAATTCCTCGTATGTTGCAAAACATACTTGGTGAATAAAATCTGATTCTGCACTCTGCCTGAAGTGCAGTGAAATTGAGTTTTGTGGCCTGCACTCCGCCTGAAAAGCTGTGAAATTGAATTCAGTGGCCTGCACTCCGCCTGAAATGCTGTGAAATTGAGTTTGGTGGCCTGCACTCTGCCTGAAATGCTGTGAAATTGCGTTTGGTGGCCTGCATTCTGTTTGAAATGCTATGGAATTGAATTTGGATGCCTACACTATGCTTGCAATGGAATTTCAAGGAATAGCCATGAGTGAACTGCCAGCCCACCAGCCCTGGGTGTCTGAGTTGCCAGCCCACCAGCCCTGAGTGACTGAGCTGCCATCCCACCAGCCCTGAGTGACTGAGCTGCCAGCCCAAGAATCCATTCAGCCCACAATGTCCATACTAGCCCTCTGGAAACCAGTCCCTTCGGCCCACACCACCCATACTAGCGCTCCAGAAAGCCCCCCTCCCCCTCAAACGGGTCCCACTTAGTCTAGTAGTTCAGTAAAAATCTTCCCAGACACAGGCATAATCACACCAAGCAAAGTTTTGAAAATCCCATTCTTCTGCTTTCTCCTCATAACCTTTGACACCCTTACTAATCCTAACAATCTTTGCTTTAAAAATACCCAATGACTTGGCCTCCATAGCCATCTGTGCAAATGAATTCTGCAGATTCACCACCCACTGGCTAAGGAAATTCCTCCTCATCTCCTTTCTAAAGCTACGCCCATTTATTCTGAAGCTGTGACCTCTGGTCCTAGACTCTCCCGCTACTGAAAACATAATTTCCACATCCAGTCTATCCAGGTCTTTCATTATTCGGTAAATTTCAATGAGATATCCGCTCATCCTTCTAAACTCCAGCAAGTACAGGCCCAGTGCCATCAAACACTCCTCATATGTCCCCGTTCCGATTATTTGACTTCAATTAGCAGCAAGCAAGGGGGAAAACGGAGCATTGTCGGTGATTGTATCCAAGCAACGATTTGGTGAAAGGGATGAATGTACAAGTCGATGACACTTGCATTCTGACACGTTGCTCTTCGGACAAATAAGGGCAACTCTTCAGGGCAAGAATAGTTTTAGATTGAAGAACCATGGGAAGAAAGAGAAGGGAGAGAGATAAATAGGAAGGCAGGTAGGGTAAAGAAGGGCATCCGGTCTGAGTGCAGGTAGATGGGACTAGGTGAGAGTAACTGTTCGGCACGGACTAGAAGGGCCGAGATGGCCTGTTTCCGTGCTGTAATTGCTATATGGTTTTATTGTGGCTGGGGAGTGAATTAGCTCGGGTGGCTGCCGCAGCGCTCCGGGCACGGAAAGCAGAACTGGCCGCCACTTCCGAGGAAGGAAGCAGCTCGGGTGACTGTGTGCAGCCGCCGGGACCCGACAGCAGAACCGGCTGCCACTTCAGCCCCTTCTGCTGGTCCCCGCTCACCTCTGGCAGTGCTCTCCGTCTGAACATCTCTCACCTGCCGCTCGCCGGCCAGCTTCCCGCAAATCCTTAAATTCCGACAGCGCGTTCACCGGACCAGTTGAGGTTACATGGCTGGGAATTTAAGGATTTGCGGGACGCGTTTGACATGAGCAAAGCCGGCGAGCGGCAGGTGAGAGGTGTTCAGACGGAGAGCACTGCCAGAGGTGAGCGGGGACCAGCAGAAGGCGCTGAAGTGGCGGCCGCTCGCAGTCACCCGAGCTGCTTCCTTCCCCGGGAGTGGCGGCCGGTTCTGCTGTCCGTGCCCGGAGCGCTGCAGCAGCGGTGAGTGAGTCTGATATGATCTCCAACCCCCTCCTTCTCAACACTCCTGCCCTCCCCGTATCTTTAACCCCTGGCACAGACTCTCCACACGCTGTGAAAGGAACTCTCCCTCCAATTGGTCCCTTGAATTAGTATTGTCATTCAATAAGATGACAACTGATTCAACGTCCCGGTGTGCTCCAGTTTTTCCCACCATCTCTCCTCCTGCCTTCATCCTCCGTCCCCCACCCATTCAGTAATTAAAAATTGAAGGAGATTTTGAAGCCTTGGGAAAATTGAATTGTTACTTATTTTTAATTCTTTACGGAGAGAAAAATCTGCACATGCGCGGTTTAACTTTTTTTTAAAGCCGACTGACTGCCTACCCTGAGAAATTATTCACGGCACGTGCCTGACACACACACACACACACACACACACACACACACACACACACACACACACACACCACACACACACACACACACACGCATATAGATACACGTTAAAAAAACGAACATAACAATAATAGTGCAAAGATACAAAACCAATGCCCCCAAGTCTACGTAGTTCAGAGCTTATTTGGAGGCTGCATTGTTTAATAGCTTGATGGCTGCAGAGAAGAAGCTGCTCCTGAACTTGGATGTTACAGTTTTCAGGCTCCTATAACTTATTTCCTATGGCAGGAGTGAAATGATAGTGTGGCCAGGGTGGTGTGGGTATCTGGAAGAGGAAAAAGTGTTGTGATGCAGTTTCAAGAGAAAGAAAACGTGCAAAATCTTTGGATGAGGTTGGAATTTAGTTAGTATCATGCAGCACAGAAAAAGGCCCTTTGGCCTTCCGAGTCTGTGCTGACTATCAAACATCCATAGACACAGTGCTGGAGTAACTCAGCGGGTCAGGCTGGAGAAAAGGAAAAGGTGACATTTCGGGTTGAAACCCTTCTTCAGAGTGATAGTCAGGGGAGAGGGAAACTAGAGGTATGAATAGATACAGAAGAGATATCTTCCCCATTTCCAAATTTCCTGAAACATTTAACCTTGACTGTCTGAATATACTCTGCCTACCTGACCTTTAAAAGACATTGGAACAGTTATGCAGGTAGGAAGGGTTTAGAGATATATGGGCTAAATGCAGGCAAATGGGACTAATGCAGTATGCCAACTTGGTCGGCACGGACAAGGTGGGCCGAAGAACCATTTTCCGTGCTGCAAGGCTCTATGACTATCAATTAGTAAGTAATGTGGGTTTATTTTTTTTTAAAGAAAATGTATATGTATATGCTGTCAGAAATCTTAATTATATTTGATAAACTATCTTTTAAAAACTTTAAATGCCAGTTCTAGCAAAGATTCTTGAACAAAATTGCTTTATTCCCAGCGATATTTTTAGATATTTTCCAAGCAAATTCATACGATCACAAGTGATCCTCATATAAAGCATTTTGTACCAGGAATTGATTGCAGGGCTCCCTTATCAACAAAAAGTTACACAGTCAAATCACATGACAACAGTTTGCCAACAAATGCCTGTTTCACTCTCTCTATTATGCGATCAAGGATAAAACAAATATAATTGCCTGCTGGAAAAAATATTTTATAATCTTAAAAATATACACAATTTAAAAATATATATCAATAGATTCTCTTATTACATTGTAAATAATGCACTCTATTAATAATCACAGAATCCTCACAATCCTGTCCTCATATTAATATCACTGCAAAAAATGAACAGTGATATTGAGTAACACAGGCCACACATGCATTTTCATAAGTGATTTAATAAATTGTCAAGTGTTTAATTGTCATATGTACCAGCAATGGAATTATGACATATACTTGCTGCAGCTTAACAGACCCCTGAACATAACACAAACAGATAATATGTAATAATACAATAAATTAATAATCAGTAAAACCAGGGAACCATAATACAGTAAAACCAAGCTCCACAGTGCATCCCCAAAACAGTTTTAATGTATGTATATTCCTCACTAATGAAATAATATAAATTGTGAAATAGAATTTGTTATTAACCATATAACCACATAACAATTACAGCACGGAAACAGGCCATCTCGGCCCTACAAGTCCGTGCCGAACAACTTTTTTCCCTTAGTCCCACCTGCCTGCACTCATACCATAACCCTCCATTCCCTTCTCATCCATATGCCTATCCAATTTATTTTTAAATGATACCAACGAACCTGCATCCACCACTTCCACTGGAAGCTCATTCCACACCGCTACCACTCTCTGAGTAAAGAAGTTCCCCCTCATGTTACCCCTAAACTTCTGTCCCTTAATTCTGAAGTCATGTCAGTTATTACTGAATTAATAAAAAGCAATCACTTTTTCCTTATCATTCTCTATATATTCAGCACTGTTCGATGTGTTTGCGAACAAATACTTCTTTCTGTTTGCTTTTTATGTGCCTTAAAATTTGCTTAAAAGTCTTCTACATAAACCCAATTATTTTCAAAAATAACCCTATTGTGTTGCAGAAGATTAATTAAACAAAAAGTAGTTTTTAATAAGCTGCTTGGCTTTTTGTTTGTGTGAGATGCTGCCTCACATCACCTTATTTAAACAGATAATTAAAACACCATGCTGTACTTCAGTCTGACGTGTTACAAATACATTTAACTTTGACTAATTTCTCAGGTTTTCTACATACACTTGTGGAACAAAGAATATTTCAAAGACTTACCAAACGTCTCTGCTAACTGAAGCACAGGTCAAATGTGCACACATTGTCAGAGCCAAACCAAGTCCGAACAAGGAAGACGAGGGGTGTAAAGACTGGAATGAGGCCACAGTTTATTAGGAGTTCCTGTTACCATCCCGCCCACATGTCGAGTTAAATCAAGAATCAACAGTCCCAGTGACTACTGCATGCCTCTTCTCCTCTTAGTGACTGGATCAAATGCAACAGACAAGTGGACTGGAGATAAATGCTTTTGCTGCTGTGTTTATGTGTTTACCTAAAATGGTAAATGTTGAATTAAGTAATGTGTCAAGAAAATAAAAAGGTTGACATGGTTATATCCCAAGCAAACCCAGCCCCATAATTTTACTGAACAAATAAAGCAAAAGACACAATGTGCTGGAGTAACTCAGTGGGTTAGGCCGCACTTCTGAAGAACATGGATAGGTGACGTTTTGGGTCAGACTGGGAGAGAGGAGGAGAACTTCAAAGTAGGCATAGTTTGATCGGATTTCTCAGTGGAACAGTAAAATGTAGAAACAAGGAACTGCAGATGCTAGTTTATAAAAAGGTTGAAGAAGGGTCCCAGTCCAGGTACCCTTCACCTATCCGTATTCTCCAGAGATGCTGCCTGACCCGCACTTACTCCAGCACTTTGTGTCCTATGTTGTAGACCAGCATCTGCTGTACCTTGTTCATAAGTCATAGAAGCAGAAACATAGAAAATAGGTGCACGAGTACGCCATTCGACCCTTCAAGCCAGCACCGCCATTCAATATGATCATGGCTGATCATTCAAAATCTGTATCACGTTTCTGCTTTCCCCCCCATATCCCTTGAAGTAGGCCATTCGGACAATCAGACTTGAATTGTTTCCTCGAAGGTTATTCCTGGGAGAGCTGTTGGAAGTATATAAAATTATGAGGCATAGATATACTTTGAAGGGTCTGTTCTTATGCTGTACTGCTCCATGTTCTAATGTACCAGGTGTCACGTGTACCAGGTGTACGCGGGCATGCATTTTCTGGTTTAGAATCTGGCAATACTAACCATTATCAACTTTGATTGATGTTCAACTGTGACAGTATTGTAAAATTAATAGTTGAGAAACTGGCCCTTCGTCCCACCGAGTCCATGGCGATCATTGATCACCCTTTTACTGTTCTATGTTTTCCCACTTTCGCTTCCACTCCCTATACATTAGGGGCAATTTACAGACAGCAAACCCGCATGTCTTTGGGACGTGGGAGGAAGCCGGAGCACCTGGGAGGAAACATACATGATCACATGGGGAGCGTGCAAACTCCACACAGCCAGCACCCAAGGTCAGGATCGAACCTGGATCTCTGGCACTGAGGCAGAAGCTCGGCCAGCTGCCTCACTGTGCTGCTCTTGGTGAATCTGGTTTGAATTAGGGCTTCAATATGATTGATTTTAATTATTAAAAAAAGTTTATACATCTTTCATCTACTTTCAAATTATATGTTTAAGATGCATGAGTTTTCCTCATATACATAATACATATATAAATATATTTGCAATAAAATAACAGGTTGCACTCAAACATGTTTAATTGAATCCACTGCCATGAGCCAAAGAAGGGAGTATTCTGGTTAACACTTTCACCAGAATAGTTCACAACAATCACAAGATGACCTAAAGGTTGAACTGATCATTAAACTCATAACTTAAATCCTTGAATACTTCCATCGTTAATATTTACGTTGAGATTCAGGGTGGAATTACAAACTGATAAAATTTTGCTTTTTTAAATTGATAGCAAATTACTGAGATTGTTATTCTTATTTATTTCCTTATCACACGCTCCTTTTAATTGCTTATTTCCTATTTGAAACAGTAATTCATTTAATGGTATTTTAGAAGCAGTGTATTCAATTGTGTATGTGCAGTGTTAAGTTACAATTCTGCAATAAATCTTGTGTACTTGGACCTACCATTCAGAAACGCTCACATTTATGCATGCCCGGCTTTTAACATTTGCTGCCAGAGCAGCAACCTCTTGGCTTCTTGTAAAACTCTCCGATCTGGAATGCGTAAACAATTGCTCAATTTACAAGGCATTGTCTTCTAACCACTTTTCACAAAAAGCCAGATTCACTTTGACCAGTCCAATATTCACAGTTAAATCAGCACACTTGAACAACTATTGAGTTTGTGCACAATCCAACAGGAAATTGCTGAATAATTGAATGTCAAAAGTCAAACATTTAAACTGACACTTTCAGCTACGATTTACAAGGATGTTGCCAGGACTGGGGAGCCTGAGCTATGGGGAGAGGTTGAACGGACTAGGACTTTATTCCTTGAAGCGCAGGTGGATGAGGGGCGATCTTATAGAGGTGTACAAAATCATGAGAGGAAAAGATTGGATGATGTACAGAGTCTCTTGCCCACAGTAGGGGAATCGAGAACCAGGACAGGTTTAAGGTGAGGGGGTAAGATTTAATAGGAACCCGAGGGGCAACTTTTTCACACAAAAGGTTGACGGGGAGGTAGTTGAGGCAGGAACTATTACAATGTTTAAGAAATATTTAAACAGATACATGGATAGGATAGGTTCAGAAGGATATGGGCCAAGCACAGGTAGGTGGTAATAGTGCAGTTGGGGTACGTTGGTTGGTGTGGGCAAGTTTCTGCATTTACAAGGTGGGTCCAGATCAGTGTTGGATCAATGGGATGTTCTGGGTGAGGAAATTTGGCAATGGAAATGTAATTTGATAAAGAGAAGGTGAAAGTTAGAATCCTGTCTTGCTGACAGTAATTATTAGCCTTAACCAAACAATCAAGGCAATAAAACATGAGCACCAGAGATTGATCAATTAATGTGCGAGGTATATCAAATGTGATTAACAAATGCTGTTTACAGCCCCGTCTTTCTTTGTGTGGTGGTTTGTGCTGCTGCCTAACAGCGCCAGAGACCCGGGTTTGATCCGGACTACGAGTGCTGCCTGTACGGAGATTGTACGTTCGCCCTGTGACCGCGTGGGTTTTCTCCAGGTACTCCAGTTTCCTCTCAGGCTCCAAAGACATTTAGGTTTGTAGGTTAATTGGCTTCGGTAAAAATTGTAAACTGTTACAAGTATAGGATAGTAAGTGTAGTGGGTGATAGGTTGTTGGCACGGACTCGGTGGGCCGAAGGGCCTGTTTATGCACTGTATCTCCAAAGTATAATCCCATTTCAAGTTTGAGTTGTTTCATTTTAATTTTGCTAGAATTTCACGAAGCCACACTTGGCCAAATACTGCTCTACATGTAGATGTGTATGTGAAGGCTGTATAACCTCACCCTGGCAGAAGGCACAGATGCTTGAAATTGTGCACCACCAGACTCGGGAACTGCTCTTTCCCCTCTGTTAGCAGGCTTCTGAACTTCCTTCCATAAGCTGTCTGATTCACCACTACCACATTGTGGAGATTGCTTGTTCCATACACCCACCACCCTCTGAGTGAAAACATTGCCCCTCAGGTTCCTATTAAATCTTTTCCCTCTCACCTTAAACCTGTGTCCTCTTCTTGATTCCCCTATCCTCTGAAAAAGACTGTGCATTCACCCTAAATAGGTCATAATTAATAGAAGCAGAATTAGGCCATTCGGCCCATTCTCCCATTCAATCATGGCTGATCTATCTCTCCCTCCTAACCTCATTCTCCTGCCTTCTCCCCATAACCCTTGACACCCGTACTAATCAAGAATCTACCCAACTCTGCCTTAAAAATATCCATTGATCTCCTCAACAGCCTTCTGTGGCAAAGAATTCCACAGATTCACCACCCTCTGACTAAATAAATTCCTTCTAAAGGAATGTCCTTTAATTCTGAGGCAGTGACCTCTAGTCCTAGACTCTTCTACTAGTGGAAACATCCTCTCCACATCCACCTTATCCAAGCCGTTCACTATTTTATACGTTTCAATGCAGTCCCCCCTCGTTCTTCTAAACTCCAGCAAGTACAGGCCCAGTGCTGTCAAACGCTCATCATAAGTTAACCCAGTCATTCCTGGGATCATTCTTGTAAACCTCCTCTGGACCCTCACCAAGGCCACCACTCAGATATGGCGCCCAAAATTGCTCACAATACTCCAAATGTGGCCTGACCAGCGCCTTATAGAGACTCAGCATTACATTGCTGTTTTTGGATTCTAGCCCTCATGAAATAAATGCGAGCATTGCACGTGCATTCTTTACTACCGATTCGACTTGCAGATTAATTTTTTGGGAATCCTGCACCAACACTCCCTAGTCCCTTTGAACCTTCAATTTCTGGATTCTCCCCATTTAGAAAATAGTCTACGCTTTTATTCCTGCTACCAAAATGCACGACTCCACGCCTATATTCCATCTGCCACTTCTCTGCCCACTCTCCCAACCTGTTCAAGTCCTTCTGCAGAGTCCCTGCTTTCTCTGCATTACCTGCCCTTCCACCTATTTTCATATCATCAGCAAACCTGGCCAAAAAGCCTTCAATCCCCTCATCCAAATCGTTATATACAAATAGACCTCAATATAAATCACAACAACAACAATGTTAAACAGATAGTTTAGTTTTGTCTTGGATTTAACATTTATTTACAGTGATCCACTACAAACACACATTGGAAATTAACTTTTATTTTTTTTAATTTAAATTGTAGGGTCCCAACCCAAACCATCACCTATCCATGTTCTCCAGAGATGCTGCCTGATCTGCTAAGTTACTCCAGCAGTTTGTGTCTTTTTTTGCAAACCGGCATCTGCAGTTCATTATTTCTTCATTTTGGAATATAACTTTTTCAGAATAGATTGAACATTTACCAAAAGCTCAAAGTAATAAAACACTAACACTAGAGAATAATAATTGATACATTTGTGCTTGAGATATGTAAAATGTAATGAACTGAGTCAAACGCTGACACCAAATGCAGGGTCTTGTAAGATAACTCAATAAGAAAATTACCAAAAATGAATTGTGTATGATAGTTAGTGACTATGCATAATTTCTATAAATACTAACATCATTAGATAACATTACTGTAAAAAAATCAAAATACAATATAAATTATTTTTTGAATTATAAAACATTGAAAATCTAAATTTTTTAAATTGTGAATTAGGATTTGCACATAATATAAAATTAACATGGCCAACATATGCTCCTATGAGCATCTTTTGGAAATGTGGGCAACACTAAGAGCGCAGAGCTGCCCGTGATTTATCAAGAATGTCTTTCCTCATCTTTGGATATTTGGGATGAGCTCTCAATACCTGCCAATGAAAACAAAAAGAAACAAGAGTTGGGTTACTTTGGTTACTTGGGCGACACGGTGGCGCAGCTGCAGAGTTGATGCCTTACAGTCCCAGAGACCCGGGTTCGATCCTGACTACGGGTGCTGTCTGCACGGAGTTCGTACACTCTCTCCTGTGTGAGTTTTCTCCAGCTTCCTCCCACATTCCAAAGAAGTACAGGTTTGTAGGTTAATTGGCTTTGGTAAAATTGTAAGTTGTCCCTAGTGCGTAGGCTAGTGCAGGGCTTGTTGGTTGGCGTAGACTCTGGGCTGAAGAGCCTGCTTCCGCACTGTATCTCTAAAGTAAACTAAACGCTTAGACATTAATTAATTAATTTATCTCCCTTGGTTGCATCATATTATAATTGTCATCAGTATATTCTTTGTGACATTACATATTGGTACTAATGTACCGTGGGGCGGCACAGTGGTAGATTTTTAGTTTTAGTTTAGCGATACAGTGTGGTAAGAGGCCCTTTGGCCCACCGAGTCCACGCGAAGCAGCGATCACCCATACACTAATTCTATCCTACACACTACGGACAATTTACAGAAGCCAGTGAACTTCCAAACATGTATGTCTTTGGGATGTGGGAGGAAACCAGGGCACCTGGAGAAAACCCACACGGCCACAGAAAAAACATGCAAACTCCATGGAGACAGCGCCCAAAGTCAGGATCTAACCCGGGTCTCTGGTACTGTAAGGCAGCAGTTCTACCAGCTGCACGACTGTGCCATCAAATGATTCTAGCATTAAAAACATATTCAACCATTGTACATAGATGTAGGGGAGTGGAAAAGGAATGTTTTGTTTTAATTAGTTGGAGTTATGAGGCTGTGGAAATGCACTGCTAGAATCGGTGACTGATGGCAAGACTATGCCTACATTTAAGCTCAGTTGAACAAAACACAAAATGTTGAAGGAGTTCAGCGTGTCAGGTAGCATCTGTGCGGGGAATGGACAGACGACGTTTTGGGTCAGGGCCTTTCTTCAGTCCGAAGAAGCAACCCAACCTGAATCATTGTCTGTCCATTCCTGACCCACTGAGTTTTTAAAGCACTTTTTTTTTGTTTTAACACAGACGGGTTATATTTAATTTGTCAACATTTCTACATTAAACTTTGCATTTAAAAATGTTACCTTATGACAAATGTCAATAGCATCAACATATCGTTTTGCCTTCAAGTAGTTAAAAGCCAGCTTGTACCCTATAAATGAATGGTATCAGTTTTGAGTTTGTTACACAACTATGCATTTTAAAATACACAATGTCTGTTTATGGTATATATTAATAAATTAGATCTTACCTATGGTTGGATTTGTCTGGTTGCAGTATTTCCAAGCCATCTCATAATTAAAGGCCGCATCTTTATAAGATTGTTCTTTCTCCATAATGTAACCCATGTATTCATAGGCCTTGCAACAAGACTAAGAAAACAAACAGCTGTTAATTCAAGAGCATAGAGTGTTTAATCATCACACTCGCCAGCAACAAACAATCAACTCAGGGCACTTTTTTAAAAGCAAAAAAAAAAAAATCAGTCTGGAGAAAAGTCCTAAACCGACATGTCGTCTGTCCATTCTCTCCACAGATGCTGCTAGACCTGCTAAGAGTTCTTCCGGCACTTTGTGTTTTGCTCAGAATTGCAGCATCTGCACTTCCTTATAGAGTCATACTGCACAGAACCTGGCCCTTCTGCCCAACTCGTCCTTGCTGATCACAATGTCTATCTACGATAGTCCCCACTTGCCCGTGTTTGGCCCATGTCCCTCTAAACCGTTCCTATCCATGTATCTGTCCAAATGTATTTTAAATGTTGTTATTGTATCCGCCTCAACTCTGACAGTTTGTTCTATATACCACCACCCATTATGAAAAAGTTGTCCCTCACGTTCCTGTTAAATCTCACCTTAAACCTACGTCCACTGGTTCTTGATTTTCCTGAGAAAAATACTCTGCTATTTTCTTCATGATCTTATACACTAACATTAAAAGCCTGTCCCACGGTACGAGTTCATTCCAAGAGCTCTCCCGGGTTTTAAAAAAATCAAACTCGTGGTAAGCATGGAGAATGAACGTAGCGGGCACGTCGGAGCTCGGGGACGTCTCTTAGTGCTAACGGCAGGTACTCGGGAAGACTCGCAAACGGCAGGTAGCACGGGAAGACTCGTGAACATTTTTCAACATGATGAAAAATGTCCACGAGAGGCCCGTGTACCGACGAGCGGCCATTACCGTAAATCTCCGAGTTCGAATCAGGTCAAAGTCGGGAGAACTCTTGGAATTAACTCGTACCGTGGGACAGGGCTTTTACCCTTCAGCTTCCTGCGCTCCAAGGAACAAAGTCCAAACCGGCACCCAACCTTTCCCTAGTCCAGGCAACATCATCGTAAATCTTCTCTACACTCTTTCCGGCTTAACGACACAATTCCTATAGCAGGTTGACCAAAACTGAAACAACAAATGAGGCTATAAGTCTCCAAAGAAAACCATATGTTCCCAGTGAGATCTACCAAACCTGAAATAATTGGAGGTGTCCTCTGTTAAATGTCTGGCACTACACTGGCAGATGACACTACAGAATCTAGACAAGATCTACCTCATAGGAGACCTTTGAACTATCTTTAATCAGACTTCAACATTACATCTTGCACTAAATATTGTACCCGTTATTCTTTATCTGTGCACTCTGGTTAGCGTGATTGTAATCATGCATACATTTTTCATTGACTGGATAGCATGCAAACAAAAGCTTTTCACTGTACACATGATGGTAAATTAAACCAAATGAATGGACCTACCCAAGGATAGATACAAAGTGCTGGAGTAACTCAGCGGGTCAGGCAGCATTCTCTGGAGAAAAAGGAAGGGTCATGTTTCGGGTTGGGACCCTTCTTCAGACTGAGGAAGGGTTCCGATCCAAAACATTGCTTATCCATGTTCCCCAGAGATGCTGTTTTGGGTCTATCTTTGATATAAACCAGTTATTTGTTTCAAAAGAACGTTACTAACCTTATTGTGGCGCAGGCAGCGTTTGAGCAGTTCTAAAGCCATGTCAAACTTGCCAGACTGAATGTAAACATCTGCCAGGAGCAGCCAACTCTTTTCCAGCTCCTCAGCATCCATCGCATTCCAGTTTAACTTTGCAATGCGCTTCAGCTGGTTTCTTGCACGAGGAGTCTGCTTCAAAATCATGTAGGCTGTGGCCATTCCAAACAGCGCAGGGATGTGGTCCTTCTGAATGAAGAGTCACGAGTGGTTTATTGTCATATGTCCCGAAATGTAACAATGAAATTCTCACGCAGCAGCAACAGATATGGGATCATATTACTCTGTAAACACCATATAGCACACAGCAAAGTGTAGACGGAGTCATTGGTGGGGCTGTCTGGTCCATGGGATGGACTGGGCTACATTTAGAACTCTGCATTTTATTCATTTCTCTAATTAACCTATCTAGTGGCATGTGTTCAGATTCAGATTCAGATTCAGATTCAATTTAATTGTCATTGTCAGTGTACAGTACAGAGACAACGAAATGCATTGTCGGGATGTAGGAGGAAACCGGAGCACCAGGGAGGAAACTCTAGAGTGTTTAATTCTAATATGCGGTGACAAGGCAAGAATTAAATTGACACCGTCACAGGGAGATCGTGACAAACTCCATAAGGACAGCAGCCAGTCTGTAGCAGCATCTTGCACTGTGAGTCAGTGGTTCTACCGGCTGCAACACTGTGCCACTATAACAATGCAAGGAACCATCTCAAATTATACTAAAATGCACAAATTTAGAACATCAAAAATAGCTTTCACATGGGCTGCACAGTAGCGCAACGGTAACGTTGCTGCCTTATTGCAGCAGAGATCCCGGTTTGATCTTGTATCTATCCATAATTATCTTGGGTATATCACAGACTAACCTCAGCAGTTGCTATTTCTGTGAAGACATTGAGGGCCTGCTCCACATTAGCTTTCTGCTTTGTTGCCATGAGGCAGCAACTTTCCATGATACGGAGCTGGGTGTGACCTTGAATTGTCTGGGGTTTGAGTTCCTTCAGAAGCTTCTCTGCTGTCATGACAGCCAGCTGCTCCGACTCCTGTTTCTCAGTTGAGTTTCTATTAGCAACAGAAACATGTCAGAGTCACACAGCGTGGAAACAGGGATCTCCAGTCCAACGCCCACTCCGACCAACGTGTCCCATCTACAATAGTCCCACCAGCCTGCATTTGGCCCATATCCTTCCAAACCTGTCCTATCCATGTACCTGTCTAAATGCTGCTTACGCCTTGTAATGGTGCCTGCCTCAACTACTTCCTCCAGCAGCTTGTTCTTACACCCACCACCCTTGGTGTAAAAACATTAAAAAAAGTGTGTGAGACATCAGAAGCTTTCTCGTTCAATCTTAATTTCTTGTTCATGTCAGAATTTATCCTACTTCAGAGTTGCACAGCAATTTTGAATTTCAAATATTACTCCAATTATTTGTTTCTGGTTTGTATATGCAAGGTATCAAATGTATGCAAGGTACCATATCTTGGTAAATTATAGAGACCTCATATTCTGCTTGGGTATTTTATAATTCAACATTAATTTCTCTAATTTTAATTAATATCCCCATCCCCTTTTGCCACCTTCTCTTTCCTGTGCCCCCTCACCCTTTTCTCCTGTTATGCCCACCTCCTCTCCCCACCTTTTCAACCTATTTGCCTCCCTCAGGCTTTACATTTCACTCCCCATCTTCTCTCCTTATCTTCCACCCGTTTGTCTTTTTTCACTTCTAGTGTTTGTCACTTACTACACTGCCAAACACTCCCCTCTCCTCACTTGTATCACTGTTGCTGGCTTTGATCTGTCTTTTTGCATATCTTTCATTCATTTGTTTTATGTACCTTTTCTGTGTGATTATCTGTGGAATTCTCTACTTCAGATTAAAAGTAAATCGGATTAATCTCTAGTACCTCAACTACATTTAATCAGAATTATTCTCACCGCACATCTGCATCCAGGTTCTCGAAGACTTCTCCTCCTATGGTGTCATTATCTGGATTCATGCAAATCTCTATCATATTATAAACTGCATTTTGCCCCCAATCATTATCCTTACGAGCTTTATTGAAGCGTCGGAGTGCATCGTTTGGCTCCCCAGTGACCCTGGAAAAATTAAACATATTTAAAAATATCCCTTTCTTATGATGGCATATTTCATTATAACAGTGGGAGTGGATATGGAAGGCATGTTTACTTTACAACTGTACAACTTGTCCCCCTTCTGTTGTGGGGTAGACCGACTCCCCCTTCCCCCCTCTCCATTCCTGGAGTTTCCACTCGTCACTTTAATTTCATATTTCAAGTATCCTGTTGCGTTTTATGACTGTTGGAAGACCTATTTCCCACCTGGGATAAATAGTTCTATCGTATCGTATCATACAAATCTCAGCATACAATTATACTACCACTTTGTTCCTCAAAGCAAATTAATTCTAATTTAAGGTATACGTGAATAACTGCAGATGTAGGTTAATACACAAAAGGGCAGAAAGTGATGGAGTAACACAGCAAATCAGACAGCATCCTGTAGTAGGGTCTCAACTCAAAATGCCACCTATCCATGTTGAAGGGTCTTCATCTCTTGAAGGGTCTCGACCCGAAACGCTACCTTTTCCATGTTCTCTGGAGATGTTGCCCAATTAGCTTAGTTACTCCAGCACTTTGTGTCCAATTCTAATATAACATTGAGATATTGCATTAAATTATATCTTGTAGTACCAGCATGTTTGAAATTTGATTTGGATCATGTAGCTGTCACATCTTCAGTTTACAAATTGTTCCCACTTGATTTTGTACCTAAGAGGATCTCCCACAATAATTGGATTTAATATTATAAACTTTATAATTGTATAACTTCATTTTTTCCATAAGCATTCACAAAAAGGACGTGAAATTACTTTTTGTTCCCACAGGTTAAAAGGGATATCTATTGAAAGAGACAGCAAATCCTGAAGTTAAATTAAAAGAGTCATCAGAGAGTCAGGCAGCATTTGTGGAGGGAATGGGTTGGGACACTTCTTATACCAGTATCTGCCGTTTCCGATATCTCCACCAGAGGGTAGTGTTATGTCAGTTCCAGTCACACGTCAGTGTTATGGCCCTGTCCCACTGTACGAGCTAATTCAAGAACTCTCCCGAGTTTAAAAAAAATCAAACTCTTGGAAGCACGTAGAATGTACGTTGCGGGTACGTCTGTTAGCGGCACGTAACGCTAACGGCAGGTACTCGGGAAACACGGTAAGCTCGGGAAGACTCGTGAAGATTTTTCAACATGTTGAAAAATGTCCACGAAAGCCCCAAGTACCTACGAGCAGCTATTACCGTAACTCTCCGAGTTCGAATCAGAGGAAACTCGGGAGAACTCTTGAATTAGCTCGTACAGTGGGACAGCCCCATTAGGAAACTGATGGGGTGAAAGATTGCAACTTTCACGTGGTCTGCCCTGTTTCGACGAATGCAATCAACCCGTCGTGCACAATCAAATAGAACAAGTTGTCCGACATCTTTAGGCTGTGCACATCATAGGCAAGAAGAAGAAGGAAACTGATGAGGGTCTCGACCCAAAACATCACTTATTCCTTTTCTTCAGAGATGCTGCCTGGCCTGCTGAGTTACGTTAGCATTTTGTGTCCTATCTTTGATGCTGTACATTTACGCCTTGGCCTATGCAATCTCTCAGTTGCTAAACATTTCAACTCCCCTTTCCATTCCCATACTGACCTTTCTGTCCTAGGCCTCCTCCACTGTCAATGAGGCTACACAAATTGGAGGAACAGCACCATATTTTGCTTGGGTAACTTGCAGCCCAGCGGTATTAATGTTGATTTCTCTAATTTCAAGTAACTCTTGCATTCTATCCCCCCCCCCCACACACACACACTCTCTCTCTCTCTCCCTCCCTAGTTGTCCTACTAGGGCCACTGTTCGCAACTTTATGTCCCTGTCATTCGCACATCTTCCGCAGCCAGCAATGGGCCATTATGGACTCAACCCTTCCTGTGGTCATCTGTTGCTAGGTCTGTTTTGTCTGTCCTTCTCTATCTTTCAGCGTGAAGAAGAGTTCTGACCCGAAACGTCACCTATCCCTTTTCACCAGAGGCCCGCTGAGTTACTCTAGGATTTTGTATCTATTTTCAGTATAAACCAGCATCTGCACTTCTTTCTTACATGTCACAGTATTATGTATGACGAAGAGTCCTCACCTAAAACGTCACCTATCCATATTCTCCCGAGATGCTGCCTAACCCGCTGAGTTACTCCAGCACTTTGTGTCCTTATTTTGCAGTGTTAGATAAACTAGGATCAGGACAAAGAATATAATTTGTCCACTGCTAGCTCATCATTGGGGAGCAAAGGTGTCATAAATTTAGATATCCAGCTTCTACCCCAAGTATGATTGGTCAATGAATTAGGAATATATAACAATGATGAAAAACAATGAAAGAGTTGACACATAAGGCTGGAACCATGTTGTAAAACAGAGTGATATTTTAGTCAACTTTATAGACAATAGATAATAGACAATAGGTGCAGGAGTATGCCATTCGGCCCTTCGAGCCAGCACCGCCATTCAATGTGATCATGGCTGATCATCCACAATCAGTGCCCCGTTCCTGCCTTCTCTCCATATCCCTTAATTCCGCTATCCCTAAGAGCTCTATCTAACTCTTGAAAGCATCCAGAGAATCAGCCTCCACCGCCCTCTGAGGCACACACTCACAACTCTCTGTGTGAAAAAGTTTTTCTTCATCTCCATTCTAAATGGCTTACCACTTATTCTTAAACTATGGCCCCTGGTTCTGGACTCTCGCAATATTGGGACCATGTGTCCTGCCTCTAGCATGTCCAAACCCTTAATACTCCCTTGCTCTCCCTTGTCCATTATCCTGGTAACATCCTCAAAAAAATCCAGAAGATTAGCCAAGTATGATTTCCCCTTCGTAAATCCATGCTGACTCGGACCGATCTTGCTATTGCTATCAATAGACAAAAGGTGGACTTCCGTAGGATCATGCCAAGATGGCCTGTTTCCATGTGCTGTAATTGTCCCTTGATATCCAGGTTCCATATGCAGTTTCCACAGACTCACAACTCTCTGGTGACTCAAAATGGCTTACCTTCCTGTGGCCGCTCATCTCCAGCATTGCTAGGTCTGTTTTGTCTGTCCTTCTCTATCTTTCAGCGTGAAGAAGAGGTCTCCTCGCCCTCTGATGCAGAGAATTCCACAGACCTCTGACCCGAAACGTCACCTATCCCTTTTTCTAGAGCCATGTCACCAGAGGCCCAACTGAGTGAATCTCTTCAGGATTCCTCTGTATCTCAGGGAGATTTTGTGTTCAGTGAAACGGATCCAAAGCATCTGCAACTCATCTTTCTTGTTCCCCATGTCACAGTATCTTCATGGGTCCATTTGACCTTAGAGTTTTTTCCTCACATACCTAAAACGTCACCTCCTTTATCCATATTCTCCCCCGAGATTTTTAGCTTCTGTTGCTCTAAAAGTTACCCAATCCTCTGCTGATCTTTGCTTACTCCAGCACTTTGTCAGCCCACGGTCCTACTATTTTGCAATGTGTTGTAGATAAAAATACCTAGTTGTTTCCACCGACAGCCCTCCTAGGACAAAGAATCCTCCCTCATGGCTTCATAGTTTGTCCACTGCTAGATTAAAACTCATCATTGGGGAGCAAAGGTGTTGCATAACATTTAGATTCTCCACAAGCTGCTCTACCCACAGAGGCACTCCATTTTCTTGGGGTCCAGTTCCAACCCGATTTTCCCAGGAATAAAATATAACAACCATAGCATTATTCGAAACAACAATGAACTCTTGATTCAACTTGACACTATATCCAAGCTACTGTTTGGGAGCCTTTAGATACCCCATGTGGAGTTACCCTTACAATCCCTCAGTTCTATCCAAACTGACTCTATTCCTGATTCTATGTCAACTGAATTTAATAGACAATAGAGCTAATAGACAATAGGTATTCAGTTCCCAGCTCCTCTTGCAGCAGCAGTAATTGAACCCCTCACAACAAACTTTGCATACAACACTTTGACTTCGGTAGTATGCCATTCGGCCCTTCGAGCCAGCACCGCCATTCAATGTGATCATGGCTGATCATCCACAATCAGTTTGCCCCGTTACCTGCCTTCTCTCCAATATCCCTTAATTCCTTCTCGCTATCCCCCAAGGGAGCTTTTCTATCTAACTCTTCCCCTTTAGCATCCATCTTCATACTCAGCTTCCAATCCCTCCCCCACACTGAGGCACCCACATGTGTAGCACTCGCAACTCCCGCTGTGAGATCAAAAAATATTTTCCGTATTTATGATAAGAAACACTAAGTGCTGGAGTAACTCAGTGGGTCAGGCAGCATCTCTGGAGAATGTGAACAGGTGATGTTTAGAGTCAGGACCCTACTGCAGACTGAAGAAGTCTTATTGAGGTGTATAAAAATCACGAGTGAAATCGATTCAATGCCAGCATCTCTTACTGCGGATGAGGATGAAAAATATATATATATATATATATATTTTCCTCATGAGGGTTAATTTTTTACGGAGGGTGGTGAAACCTGGAAAAAGATTTCCCCTGTAACAACTTAACAACTTTTAAAGACATTTAGACAGGTTAAACAGAGGGATGTGGGCAACTTATAGAAACATAGAAAATAGGTGCAGGATTAGGCCATTCGGCCCTTAGAGCCTGACCGCCATTCAATATGATCATGGCTGATCATCCAACTCAGTATCCTGTACCTGCCTTCTCTCCATACCCCCTGATCCCTTTAGCCACAAGGGCCACATTTAACTCCCTCTTAAATATAGCATGGCCTAAACCTTCTGGGCACGAAGGACCCCACTCTCTGATTTTTCTGCGCTGTATGATTTCCCCCCTATAACTACCCCTTGATTTCCCAGCGGGAACAATCTTCCTGCCTAGCCTCCACTTGGATAAATGGGAAAAGGACCTGATTCTGCGCTGTATGATTCTATAACTACGATTTCAGCCTCTGCCTCACTTGTGAAAATAAAGCTCTAATTTGCTCTTTTGTCGGCAATGCACTAACTCAACACATTGAGATTCCCTGATCTTTCCAGAGTAATACCATAGGTGTTTTAAGGGCCTGTCCCACTTTCACGACCTCTGCGGAGTTTGCCCTTGACTCATACTCGCAGCATGGTCGTCACAAGGTCCTAGGAGGTCGTAGGTAGGTTGTGATGCTAGTCATAGGTACTCGTGGCATCAAGTAGGTCAGGGCTTTTTTCTAGCCTGATGAAAAATGTCCACGAGTAAAAAAGGTTGTGAATTAGGTCGTGAAAGTGGGACAGGCCCTTTAATCATCAAGCCTTCAGTAGTTACTTATTCTCTCATAATTCATATTATTAAAGGATAACTTACCAGAGGTACAATCCTTTGCAATAATTGAAGCCAGGCTCAGAGTTTGGTCTTGGAGTGTGTTTTTCAGCCATATCAAGGAACCTTGGAACATCTTCTAGTTTTCCAGCTCTCCGCAACAAATCAATCAAGCGTGCCAATGTGATAAAGTTATCTGTAAAAAAATTGCATGAATGCTATGTGTAGGCAGGGCCGGCCTTAGGAAGTGCGGGGCCCAATTGGGAAAAGTTTTCGTAGAAATATATACATAAATAATTATGATTGAGTCATGTGTCAGGAGTAACATGACAATTCGGGGAGAGTTCCTTTCACAGCGTGTGGGGAGTCTAGCCAGGGGCAAAGTTGAGGGAAGGAGCGATGAGAAGGAGGGGTTCTGGTTCATGCCAGTAACACTCACTCACCGCTACCGCGGCGTTCCGGGCGCCACCGCGTTGTGGCCGGGGAGAGAAGCAGCTTGCGTGGCTACGAGTGGCCTCCATGACCGGACAGCGGAACCGACCGCCATCTCAACGCCTTCTGCCGGCCCACTCACCTCTGGCAGTGCTCTCTGCCTGAACAGTGAGGGGACCAGCTCAAGAGCAAAGATCATAGAGTGGAGTGGGTCAGCGGGTGATGGATAACATCACAGCAGGCGGTGGAGCTTACTCCTGTGTCAGCGCGAACAAGGGATCAATTGAGGTTACATGCAGCGACTCTGGAGAGAAGACCCTTCTTTAGACTGAACTGAACTCTCGTCGATGAGAGTATTTGTGATTATCTGAAGAAGGGTCTCGACCCGAACCGCAACCCTCTCCCCAGAGCCCCTGCCTGTCCCGCTGAGCCACCACAGACAGGGAGTTGAAGGTAGACACAGGGGGGGTCCACCTTCAACTTCAGTGCCAAACAAAAAACACAGAGTGCTGGAGGAACTCAGCGGGTAAGGCAGCACCCGCGGAGGGAACACATCACATATTAGGAGCCGCCACGGGCCAGGACTCTCCCCCCCCCCCCCCCCCCCCCCCCCCCCCCCCCCCCCCCCACAGAAAGGAACCGCAGATGCAGCCATCACCGCAAAACGTCTAAGAATTAACTAGGTGCTGGAAAATCGAAAGTAGACAAAAATGCTAGAGTAACTCAGCGGGAGCGGGTGTGAGGCAGCATCTATGGAGCGAAGGAAATAGCCAACGTTTCGGGCCGGGTCTAAAGAAGGGTTTCGACCCGAAATGTTGCATATTTCCTTTGCTCCATAGAGAGGGGGAATGCAGGGAGTCTTCTCCACCAAGCAAGGCACACTACTCTCTCCCCTCCGCCCTCACCCCCCTTCCTTCCCTCATCCTCCCCCCCTCTCTAAAGAAGGAGGCAAGGGGAGGGGGAGGAAGGTAGGAAGAGGGAGATCTAAAGGGTAACTGGTTTTGGTCTCCAATCACCTCACAAAGGGCAGCCAACAGTGGTGGTGAAGCAGAAGGGAGAACTCTCTCTCTCCTGCCCCCTTCCCTGCACCCCCCTCTCTCTCTCCAACTCTCCCTCCTTCCTCTCTCTCTCTTCTCCAATATCCCCCTCTCTCTCCCCCCCATCTCTCTCTCCCCCTTCCTCTCTCTTCTCTCTCCAATTCTCTCTCTCTCTCTTCCTCTACCTCCCCCCTCCTCCCACTCCTCTCCCCCAGCCACGTTTATATCTACAGTTCACTCCACGAGTGTGTGTGTGTGAGAGCCGAGCAGTGTTTCTCATTCTTACTCTGCTCCGTGAGCTGCTCGTATTGACAGTGATCGTTTCCACCTCTTAACTGAAAACGAGTGGTTTGTAAACTGAAAATCCCCCCTCTGTCTCTCCACGCCCCCCCCCCACCCACACACACACACACACACACACACACACACACACACACACAGACACACACACACACAGCACACACACACACACACACAGATACACACACACACAGACACACAGAAACACACAGACATACACAGACACACAGAGTCACAGACACACAGACAGACAGACACCAATGTTAACACAGACTCAAACCTCCAACCAGGTCTGCTGTTGTACGGCACAGACAGACAACACAACCTTAACCCAGACCCCAAACCCACTGCAACCAGAGTTTCTGCTGTTCTGCACCCACTGAGTTTCGACAGCTTTTTTGTGTAACCCCAACCCCCCCCCCACTGCCCGCCTGCCCGTTTCTCCCGCTTTAGCGTTCACCATGCTGAGTTTCTCCAGCTCTGCACCTGCTGCTGAGTTTTCCAGTTTCTCCAGCTTTTTTGTTGTAGACTCCCACTTCCCCTCCCCCCCCCCCCGGGTCCCCGGCGGCACGGCGGCATCACACAATATAAACGCATTTACGGAGGACTACTTAGAAACATAGAAATTAGGTGCAGGAGTAGGCCATTCGGTCCTTCGAGCCTGCACCGCCATTCAATATGATCATGGCTGATCATCCAACTCAGTATCCCGTGCCTGCCTTCTTTCCATACCCCCTGATCCCCTTACCCACAAGGGCCACATCTAACTCCCTCTTAAATATAGCCACTGGCCTCAACTACCCCCTGTGGCAGAGAGTTCCAGAGATTCACCACTCTCTGTGTGAAAAAAGTTCTGCTCATCTCGGTTTTAAAGGATTTCCCCCTTATCCTTAAGCTGTGACCCCTTGTCCTGGACTTCCCTGACATCGGGAACAATCTTCCTGCATCTAGCCTGTCCAACCTCTTAAGAATTTTACTTGCTAACTACTGCCTGTTTACAAGTGTTACAGCAGCAGTTAACACATCGTTTGTTATCCATGTTCGTTTTGTAAAATAATCCGTATGGCGAATTAAAAAAAAATCTTTATTTAACATGGCAAATTTGTATTTCCATATGAAATACGGAAATTTAACGCGGTGCCCCCATTGGGCGCGGGGCCCAATTTGGAAAAATCGGTCCAATCGACCTAGGGCCAGCCCTGTGTGTAGGAAGGAACTGCAGATGCTGATTTATGCCCAAGATAGACACAAAGTGCTGAAATAACTCAGCAGGTCAGGAAACATCTCTGGAGAAAAAGGACAGGTGATGATTTCCGTTCAGGACATCTGAAGAAAGGTTCCGACCCAAAACGTCACCCATCATTTTTCCCCAGAGATGCTGCCTGACTCGCTGAGTTACTCCAGCTCTTACACAAATGCTAGTTGTCATATCTTGATACACTATCCCAATAGGAAAGAGTCAGACAGAAGTGATTTAAAATATAATCCGAGGAGTATTTGCTCAGAAAGCACAGTACCATTTGACAAGATGGTATCAGGGGCGGCACTGTAGCGCAACAGGTAGAGTTGCTGCCTCATAGCACCAGAGACCCAGGTTCGATCCTGATCTTGAGTGCTGTCTGTGTGGAGTTTGCATGTTCTTCCTGTGACTGCATGGGTTTCCTCTGGGTGCTTCGGTTTCCTCCCAAATCCTAAAGACGTGTGGGTTTGTTGGTAAATTGGCCCTCTGTAAATTGCCCCTAATCTGTAAGCAGTGGATGCGAAAGTGGGATAGCATAGAACTAGTGTCAACGGGTGATCGATGGTCAGCATGGATCTTATATTAGCTCGATCTTCCTTGGGATTAACTGAATGAGTATAGTTGCATCTGATCCATGAAATAAAGTGTTTCATTGTTACAGTCCTCAATACTGCCACTGTTCCATTTGGCACAGCCATAGCAATGATGACCAGACACTTAAAGTTGCATACTACTCCAAACTTGGAACATACATTAAGGAACATACAAAGTTCATTCCTACTCTTTGCCTCTATACCTACTTCCTTGGCCAAGTTTATGCTGGTTGGGTCAGAAATATTTGATCTCATACTGTGGCATTGGTTATGACGCCAGATCAGTAGGGTGAGCTCACCCGATTGGCTTTATTACCAGCGATAAACAAGAGGGTTTAGAATTATCTCCACAGCTTCCTCTCTCCTCTCTCCCCAGGTCCTTCAGGGTTTCTAAGGGGTAGGTCTGTCGGATTGGGTTAATTGGTCCAATAACTCTAATTGGACTTGGCTGTGGCTCGCTTGCCTGTGGCCGGGATCAGGAATGGTAAATAACGACTGTTTTGAAGATATATCCATTTTTAGCTAAATAATAATACTGACTTTACAAGAGGTAATCTATTCAGAATAGTAAACTGCAATATTTACCTGGTTTGCGCTCCAACAGTTGTTGAAAGTGAAATACTGCTTGGTCAAAATCCTGCTTTCTAAACATCAAATCAGCCATCATCTGCAACATGAACATGATTCAAATTAGAATAAATGTTACATAGGTATCTAACAAGACTGGCAATTAAATGTTTTAACACATTTGCCAGTAATTTCCTCAAATAGAATGATGACTGGACATTTCATGAAAATAGTACAGCTTTAAGACTTTACAGATATCATCTGTTGTTTTGATGCCAATTTCCTCTCTGTACCTCAGCAGTCATGAAACCAGATGTTCTCTCTTCAGAAAGATTTGCGTTTTTAGTTCAGAGAGGATTTATGATGTTAAGGGCTATAGGGATAGGTTAGGCAAGGATTTTATTCCTCAGAATAGATAGGGTGAGCAGAGTCAGACAAAAATGCTGGAAACTATGGAGTGAAGGTTTCGGGTCGAGATGTTCTTCAGACTGATGTGGGGGTGGGGGAGAAAAAGATTTGCGGAGACAGTGAGATTTTTAGTTCAGACTACCTGAAATTGGAGAATTGTAATTGTAATTGTAATTGTAAATCTTTATTGTCATTTCCTGAGTATTCGCATACCCAGGGATAGGTTGCTCAACCAGTGTCCATTCAGTTTGCAAGGAATTTGAAAAAATACATGTCGTGAACAAATTTAATACTCTACTAAACATTCAACAGCCGTTCCGAGGCAGCGGCACAACAGTGGCTCTGCATGTGGGGTTTGTGCGCGATACTTGGCAGGGGGCAAAGTCCATTTAACAGTCTTATAGCCTGTGGGAGAAGCTGAGGATATCCTGCTGGTTTTGCAGCTAATGTCCTGTACCTCTTCCCAGAGGGAGGATGGAGAAAATGTCATGCGATGGGTGGTAAGGGTCTTTGATGATGGAGATGGCTCTGTTGATACATCTCTTCTTGTATATGTCCCAGAAGGAAGGGGAGTGGAGCACCAATAATCACTATCTGTCCAGTTGGTGCCGTTCGTACGCCTTGCAGCTCCCGAACCAGGAAGTGATGCCGTTGTCGGTGCTCTCGACAGATAAAAAGTCCGTAGGTGTGTGGTGGGGAGGCTGCTTTACTAGTCTTCGGAGAGGGTGAAGTGTGGGGACCAGAGCTGGGGTTGGCCGTGGAGTCAGGTCATCAGACAGATGTAGTCCTAAGAACTTTATGCTGCTGACCCTTTCCACATCAGCTCCGTCGATGTGCAGAGGTGTATGGTGATGTTTCCCCGCCCTGCTGAAGTCAACCACCATCTCCTTAGTTTTTCCCACGTTAAGAATGAGGTTGTGGGATTTGCACCAACCTGTGAGCAGCTGTATCCTGTACGCCGAGCTGAGGAAGGGGAGGGATGAAGTTGATCTAGGAGTACAGTCGTGTGTCAGCAGACTAAACAGAAGGGGGGCTTAGCAAGGACTACCTGAAATTGGAGAAGTCATTTATCAGCAAACTACCGCTAGGGGTACAGTCGTGTAAACTACTAAACAGAAGCAAAATATGAGGTGCTGCTCCTCCAATTTGCGGTGCTCACCAATGGAGGAGGCCCAGGACAGAAAGGACTGTCGGATTTGGAAGAAAGGGAGGAGGAGTTGAAGTGCTGAGCATCAACCCCCAATCAGCTTGGTTTCTCCGAACTGTGCGGCGGGCGATTGGGCGAAAGCGATCGCCAAGCCTGCGCTTGGTCCTCACCGAGGTATAGATCGAGATGACACCTACGAGGTTCAGTGGATGCAATAGACTGCGGTTGATCGGTTGGCTCTGTAGGCGAACTGCAGTGGGTCTAGGTCGGCAGGTAGACTATTTTTGATGTGCTGCATAACTAGTCGCTCAAAACACTTCATTACAATGGACAGAAAGGTCGGATTCGGAATGGGAGGAGGAGTTGAAGTGCTGAGCCGCCGGGAGATCAGGTTGGTTAATGCGAACTGTGCGGAGGCGTTGGGCGAAGCGATCGCCAAGCCTGCGCTTGGTCTCACCTAGAGCAGCTGACACCTAGAGCAGCGGATGCAATAGATGAGGTTGGAGGAGGTGCAGGTGAACCTCTACCTCACCTGGAAAGACTGCTTGGGTTCTTGGATAGAGTCGAGGGGGGGGGGTAAAGCCACAAGTGTAGCATTTCCTGCGGTTGCAAGGGAAAGTACCAGGGGAGGGGGTGGTTTGGGTGGGAAGGGATAAATTGACCAAGGAGTTACGGAGGGAGCAGTCTCTGTAGAAAGCCGAAAGGGTAGGGGATGGGAAGATGTGGCCAGTGGTGGGATCCCGTTGGAGGTGGCGAAAATGTCACAGGATTATCTGTTGTATGTGACGTTTGGTAGGGTGGTAGGTGAGGACAAGGGGGACTCAGTCCTTGTTACGAGTGGGGGTAATCCTTCGACATTTTCGCCACCTCCAACGAGATCCCACCACATGCCACATCTTCCCATCTCCTCCCTCTTTCCAGGTGAGGCAGAGGTTTACCTACACCTCCAACCTCATCTATTGCAACCTCATCATATTTTGCTTCAGTAGTTTCTACAGCATTTGTGTCTACCTTCGATTTTTTTCAGCATCTCAATCAATATCAGTTTTATTCGCCACTTGCACATAAAGTGCAAGTGAAATGAATTTGCCAGCAGCGGTACAATGAAAAAGAACACACAAAAACACAATAAAAAATGTTAACATCATTCATCACTGTGGTGGAAGGCACAAAATTTGGCCAGTTCTCCTCCATCTGCATTTCTTTCTTAAACGAGTCCTATACCCAGATCTGCGAATCAAAAAACTGAGGTGAGAGGCAAAAGATTTAATAGGAACATGAAGAAAAACATTTTTATTTAGAGGTGGTGAGTATATGGAACAAACAGAGGAGGTATTTGAGGCAGGTGCTATAGCAGCATTGGTCGACATAGATGAGTTTATGTGATAGACCAACGCAAAGTGGTGCATAATTGTGAAGTGGAAGGAAAATGATACATGGTTTACAAATTTTTTTACAAATAAAAAACTGAAAAGTGTGGCGTGCAAAAGTATTCAGCCCCCTTTACTCTGATACCCCTAAATAAAATCCAGTGCAACCAATTGCCTTCAGAAGTCACCTAATTAGTAAATAGAGTCCACTTGTGTGTAATCTAATCTCAGTATAAATACAGCTGTTCTGCGAAGGCCTCAGAGGTTTGTTAGATAACATTATTGAACAAACAGCATCATGAAGCCCAAGGAACACACTAGAAAGGCCAGGGATAAAGTTGTGGAGAAGTTTAAAGCAGGGTTAGGTTATAAAAAAATATCCCAAGCTTTGAACATCTCACGGAGCACTGTTCAATCCATCATCCGAAAATGGAAACAGTATGGCACAACTGCAAACCTACCAAGACATGGCCATCCACCTAAACTGACAGGCCGGGCAAGGAAAGCATTGATCAAAGAAGCAGCCAAGAGGCCCATGGTAACTCTGGAGGAGCTGCAGAGATCCACAGCTCAGGTGGGAGAATCTGTCCACAGAACAACTATTAGTTGTGCACTCCACAAATCGGGCCTTTATGGAAGAGTGGCAAGAAGAAAGCCATTGTTGAAAAAAAGCCATAAGAAGTCCCGTTTGCAGTTTGCCACAAGCCATGTGGGGGACACAGCAAACATGTGGAGGAAGGTGCTCTGGTCAGATGAGACCAAAATTGAAGTTTTTGGCCTAAATGCAAAACGCTATATGTGGCGGAAAACTAACACTGCACATCACCCTGAACACACCATCCCCACTGTGAAGCATGGTGGTGGCAGCATCATGCTGTGGGGATGCTTTTCTTCAGCAGGGACAGGGAAGCTGGTCAGAGTTGATGGGAAGATGGATGGAGCAAAATACAGGGCAATCTTGGAATAAAACCTGTTAGAGTCTGCAAAAGACTTGAGACTGGGGCGGAGGTTCACCTTCCAGCAGGACAACAGCCCTAAACATAGAGCCAGAGCTACAATGGAATGGTTTAGATCAAAGCATATTAATGTGTTAGAATGGCCCAGTCAAAGTCCAGACCTAAATCCAATTGAGAATCTCTGGCAAGACTTGAAAATTGCTGTTCACAAACGCTCTCCATCCAATCTGACTGAGTTTGAGCTATTTTGCAAAGAAGAATGGGCAAAAATTTCAGTCTCTAGATGTGCAAAGCTGGTAGAGACATACCCCAAGAGATTTGCAGCTGTAATTGCAGCGAAAGGTGGTTCTACAAAGTAATGACTCAGGGGGGCTGAATACTTTTGCACGCCACACATTTCAGTTTTTTATTTGTAAAAAAATTGGTGAAAACCATGTATCATTTTCCTTCCACTTCACAATTATGCACCACTTTGTGTTGGTCTATCACATAAAATCCCAATAAAATAAATACATTTACGTTTGTGGTTGTAACGTGACAAGATGTGGAAAAGTTCAAGGGGTATGAATACTTTTGCAAGCCACTGTATTTAATTCCGTCTGCTCATTGTGACTATTGACTCGGGTTCTGGAAACGTAATTCACTTTAAGTGGACACTTTAATCTGACTATCTGGGTGGAAATTTGTCAGTTATCTTAAGTGCACTTCTCAATTAGCTTCACCAATTTATAAACATTTTAGACTATAAAGTCAACTGTAAATGCAGAATTATTGATGGAAATAATCAGAGGGTCAGAAGATCAGAGGGTATGGAGAGAAGGCAGGTACGGGATACTGAGTTGGATGATCAGCCATGATCATATTGAATGGCGGTGCAGGCTCGAAGGGCCGAATGGCCTACTCCTGCACCTAATTTCTATGTTTCTATGAAATTGAACTTTTTTTGTAACGTCTAGATAGTTGAATGATCAGCATTTTTTGAAGCCTTGTCATTTGGTATATATTTATTATTATAACGTACTAAGGTACAGTGAAAGGCTTTGTTTTGCATGCCAACCATTAAAACCAGATAATATTCTTCTTCTTAAGCCCTTTGCTCCTCTAGGGAGCATAGGCCATTGACAAATGTCCTCCACCCCTCTCAGTTGTTGGCAGTTCTTTCGCCATCTCCCCAGTTGAGCCCACTCTCAGACATTTCTGTCTGGACACCTCTTCTCCAGCTGTTCCTGGGGCAACCTCTTTTCCTTTTACCTTGGGGGTTCCATTTCAGGTCTTGCCGGGTGATGTTTATGGCAGGTTTCCTGAGGGTGTGTCCAATCCAACTCCATTTTCTCCTTCGAATTTGTAAGTCAATGGGCTCCTGGCTTGTTCTTTTCCACAGGTCCACATTGCTTACTTTGTCTCTCCACCAGATGTTAAGTATTCTCCTAAGGCAGGTGTTAAGGGCCTGTCCCACGAGCATGCGGCAAGCGCAACCTAAAGGACCGGTGCCACCAGCATGCGCCTGCATGTGGCAAGCGCGACCAAACCAGAAGCGGGAGCCGCGCGGAGGTCGAGTGAGTGACACGGCGTCGAGGCGGCTGCGTATGCCCGTCGAGGCGGTGTGTACGGTGTCGAGGCCGCTGCGGGCCGTTGCCGCACGGAATTTTTAAACACGGTCAGTTTTTCGGAGCCCTACCCGATGTCGGGACCAGCTCTGCACAACTCCATGCGGCTCCGCCGATCGATGTGGGTCCGGCCCCGCGAGGCCGTACGGCTCAAGCAACCACATTAGGTCACACTTGCAGCATGCAGGCGCATGCTGGTGGGACATGCCCTTTAAGTCGCGCTTGTCGCATGGAGTCGCATGCTCGTGGGACAGGCCCTTAAATGAATGTTTGCAGCCTGTTTGTAGTGTGTTTTGTTGTAATACATCTCTGATCCATACAGCATCACCTGTTGCACATTTGAATTAAAGATGCGTATTTTGGTGTTGATTGCGATGTGTTTTGAGCTCCAGATCTACCTGAGCATGTTAAACACCACCCTAGCCTTATTGATTCTACTTCTTATGTCTGCCTCTGCCCCTCCGGTGATGTCCTCAACACTGCCTAGGTTTGTGAATGTTTCTACCTCCTCCAGAGCAGTGCTGTGCATAAGGATAGGGTTGCTGGTTTTGGAGTGGATCCTCATCACCTGTGTCTTTACTGTATTGGGTGTAGGACCAAGTTTTGTTGCAGCTTGTGAGAGTCTGTCCGTCTTCTCCTGCATTTGTATCTGTGTGTGTGAAAGGAGAGCTATGTCGTCTGCAAAGTCAAGATCATCTAGCTGCTCCCACATTGTCCACTGAATTCCATTTCTTTTCCCTTGTTTCCATCATGATCCAGTCAATTGCCAGGAGGAACAGGAATGGTGACAATAGACATCCCTGCTTGATGCCCGTCCTGACACTAAAGCTCTGAGAGAGATGGCCTGCATGCATAACTTTGCATGAGGTTTCATCATACAAGTTCCTGATTAAGTTTATGATCTTGATGGGAATTCCATAGTGGTCTATTAGACGCCAGAGTGTTGTCCTGTCTAAGCTGTCAAACACTTTCTCAAAGTCGATGAAGTTGATGTACAGGGACGTGTTCCATTCAATAGACTGCTCAATGATGATGCGTAATGTTGCTATGTGGTCTGTGCATGAGCGATCCTTCCTGAATCCTGCTTGCTGGTCCCATAGCCTCTTGTCTACAGCTTCCTGAAGACAGTTGAGGATGACCCGTTTGAGAATTTTACTGGGTACAGAAAATAGGGTGATCCCTCGATAGTTGTTGCATTTTCTTAGGTCACCTTTATGTTCTTCTTCCCAAATTCTCCCAATGAAGCCATAGAGCATGTTTGTTGATGAATCTATATCTACTTTCAGGGTTTCAGGTGGAATATTGTCAGGGCCAGCAGCTGTGCCAGTTTCCTGTTGCTTGATTGCAGTCTTTATCTCGGATTTTGTTGGTCTGTCACACTTAATTTGTAGTGGTATCCTGGCTTTGGGAATGTGTGTCTGTACAGCCGGTGGTGGCCTGTTTAAGACTTCTTTGAAATGTTCTACCCATCTGTCGAGCTGCGCCTCCTGGGTTGAAAGCAGTTGACCGTTCTTGTCTGTAATTGGTTTATTACTACGCAGATATGTCCTAGACAATTTCCCTGTGATGGTATATAACTCCCTCATGTTCATTTGAGTCGTTGCAATTTCTCCCTCTTTGGCTAGCACTCTCCACCTGTGTTCTCTTGTCCCTCCTGATGTTCTTCCACATTTCTTTGTGGCATCTGTTGTACTCCTTTTGGACCAAAGCCTTTTCAGCTCTTGTTCTTGAGTTGTTCACATTCTCCTTTAACTTCCTCCTCTGTCGGATTGTGTTGAGGGTACTTCTCAATTAGCTTCACGAATTTATAAACATTTTAGACAATAAAGTCAACTGCATATGCAGAATTATTGATGGAAATTGAAAATTGTTATGTAACTTCTAGTTCGTAGAATGATCAGCATTATTTGAAGCCTTATCGTTTGGTATAGATTTATTATTATAACGTACTGAGGTACAGTGAAAGGTTTTGTTTTGCATGCTAACAAATAAAACCAGATAATACTATTCATAACTACTAGCAAGTCAAACTCAAGTACAGGCACAAAGTGCAGGAGTAACACAGCGGGTCAGGCAGCATCTCTGGAGAACATGGTTCACGACATTTTCGGTCGGGACCCTTCTTCAGACCTGAAACGTCACCCATCCATACTCTCAGAGATGCTGCCTGAGCTGCTGAGTTACTCCAGTACTTTGTCTCTTTTTGTAAACCAGCATCTGCAGTTCCTTGTATCCACATCAAACTCTAGCACAACCGGTAGAGCAAAGGGGTAGATACTGAGTGCAAGCTATATGTGTGTGCTTCATGAAATGGAAGTTGAAAAAATATTGTCCTTTTTGTATTACCTTTTTTTCCACATAGATTTGAAAGAGCGAACTTTAATCCCATATCCCAGAAAATTTGATAATGATTTGTGAATACTATAAGGGTGAATTTCTGTTACCTGAACCGTCAAAACACGAGGGCTACCTGTAGTCCACATTTCATGTGCCAATGGCAGCATTAATTTGAGTTGAGTTAAGGGGCTGTCCCACTGCGGCGACCTAATCTGCGAGTTTAGAAGAGGTTGCCCTCGACTCAAACTCGCAGCATGGTCGACACGTGGTCCTATGAGGTCACTGGAACTCTCCTTCATGCTCGAGGGAAGTTCACGATACTCGCGGCCTCCGTGAGTAAAAATTGGTCGGCATGGTTCTTTTTAACTCGTAGTGCAGTGGAGTGGGGTTGCTATTTAGTTACAGGCAGTCGAGGGCAGCCGTAGGCAATCTCCTTCGCTGACCGGGCATTTTAATTGGCTGATTGGAATTTTCAGGACCAAGGAAAACCGACCGGTAGGTAAAATGCCCACTAAACATTATTAAACGTTGTCTGACTTCTTAAAAGTGTCTCCGCTCCTTCTCCCCCTCTCTCCCCTTCCCCCCCCCTCCGCGTTCTCTAAAGGACTTACAGTAAACTGTGCAGCCGTCTTTTACCTTCCTCTTCATCGAGGATGTGAATTTCAGACAGCGCTTCCCCGCTTTCCCTGGCCCCCGTCTTTGCGGTGTGAGTGTGTGTGTGTGTGTGTGTGTGTGTGTGTGTGTGTGTGTGTGTGTGTGTGTGTGTGTGTGTGTGTGTGTGTGTGTGTGTGTGTGTGTGTCGTGTGTGTGTGTGTGTGTGTGTGTGTGTGTGTGTGTGTGTGTGTGTGTGTGTGTGTGTGTGTGTCGATCGATCCAGCTCGCGGTTTCATCGCTGACGGTCGATTCAGCTTGAGGTTTTCCAGGCGAGTGCCCGTGAGCTTACAGGCTGAAGACACTCTTCTGAACTCTCTGACTAGGTCGTCGCAGTGGGACAGCCCCTTTATGCTTGTATTTCTACTTACCATGGTAGCTGCATCATTGTCTTGGTCACTCTTCAGCAGGATAGCACACTGATGTTGGCAGGCATCAATATCATCTTGAGCAAGGTATAAACGAGCAAGCTCCAGCATCACCTATATCAGAAAGAAACAGAAAATCAGCAGGTCAAAGTATTTGATGGATTGAAACAGCATAGAATAGGGCTTTTGGCCCACGGGAGTCCACACCAGCCATTGATCACCCGTTCACACTAGTTCTATGTTATCCCAACCATTGCAACGCTCTCTACACACTAGGAACAATTTACAGAGGCCATTTAACCTACAAATCTCAGACTTTACTTTAGAGATACAGCGCGGAAACAGGTCTATCTGGCCACTGAGTCCACACCGATCAGCAATCCCCGTACACGAGAACTATCCTACACACTCGGGGCAATTTACAATTTTACCGCAGCCAATCAGCCTACCAACCTGTACGTCTTTGGGAAGTGGGAGGAAGCTGAAGCACCCAGAGGAAAGCCACGCAGTCACTGGGAGAACTTGCCAACACCACGCAGACAGTACCCAACATCAGGATCGAACCCGGGTCTCTGGTGCCGTGAGCACCAGCTCTACCAGCTGTGCTTCTTTCTCATCACACCTTCCCCCATTGTTGAAGTAATTTCATTTTAAATTAACAAGGCAGCCACCACCACTCTCCCCATCTCTACCTTGACTTCCCAAGTTTCAGGGATTGTTACTGTTGTGCCTCAACTAGCTACACCACTGTGCCACACTTTGCCAATCTGTAAGGAAAAAAATAAGGCAATACATGCAGAATTTAAGTGCTTGCTTCTAAAAACAGCAGATTGAATGACTGTTTAAAGTCAAAGAGAAAGTATCCTTTATTGTCATTCAGACCATTTGGTCTGAACGAAATTTTGTTGCCTTGCAGTCATACATATAATAAAATAACAAAACACACAATAAACACAAATTTAACCCACCACAGTGAGTTCACCAGGCACCTTCGACCTTTCTATCCTGGGCCTCCTCCATGGCCAGAGTGAGGGCCACCGTAAATTGGAAAAGAAGCACCTCGTATTTCGCTTGGGCAGTTTACTAATTTCTAATTTTCGCTGGTCCTTACTTTCCCCTCCTCTTCTCAGCTCTCCCTCAGCCCACTGGCTCCACCTCTTCCTTTCTTCTTCCCGCCCTCCCCCACCCACCCTCACATCAGATTGAATGACTGGTTTTCCAAACATTCTCCAGTGTTGAACGCAGATTCAGTAATGTGCAGGACCGCCATGTTTTTCCAAAACGCCACCGAAATTAAAGGAGAAAAAACATATCAATAAACCATGTTTAATTTAGTTTTGGTTATTGTCACTTGTACCGAAGTACAGTGAAAAGCTTTTTTGATGCATGCTATCCTGTCAGGTGTACATGATTACAATCGAGCTGTCCATAATGTACGGACACAGGCAGCCCAGCACTATAAAGACAAGGGATGAAACTCACTACCGCAGCAAACAGGAAGGTAGCATAGTCATTAAATTATTAAACCAATAAATGAGAAGCATGCACGGTGGATCAGGAAACACAATTTGAAATTACCTCAAAGCAACTGGGGAATTTAAATGCAATTCGTGAAATAAATTATGGAACGTAACATTAGAAATGACCACAAAACGACCAATTTGTTGTAAAGCCCTTTATTGTTCATTAACTTGCTTTCTCGCAAATAGTCAGCCAAGCTTTTCCGGCATTGTCTGTATGCGAGTCCAGACCACAGCAATGTGATTGAATCTTTACTTTCCGAAATAGCCTGGCAAAGCACTCACTTCAAAGTCAATTAAGGATCAGGAATGTCCTACCCTATCAAATAAGTCCAAAACTTGTGAGTCTTGAGGATGCATGCAATATTATTTTAATGCTCATTTTTGGATTTGCTCCGATTCTCCCCTCCTTTTAGTTTAGTTTAGGAATACAGCGTGGAAACAGACCCTTCAGCCCATCAAGTCCACGCTGACCAACAATCACCTGTACACTAGTTCTACCATACACACTGGGAAACATTTACAATTAACCTGCAAACCTGCACGCTTTTGGAATGTGGGAGGAAACCAAAGCACCCGGCGAAAACCCAGGTGGTCACAGGAAGAACATGTAAATTCCACAGACAGCATCCAAGGTCAGAATCGAACCAAGGTCTTTGGCGCTGTAAGGCAGCAACTCTACCGCTGCATCACTGTGCTGCCCTTTCCTTGCTTACATTTTCAGAACTGGGAAAATGAGAAAACAAGTTTGTTTTTTAAAACTATAGGGAGGGCAGGGATGAGATGGATATTACCAAGGTGAAGCTATATTTTCCAAGATGATTATCATGTTTTTGAAGCTATCTGATTAATAGAATAATGAGGGTGGTTACAGAAGGCAAAAAACTAATAAAGGGGCATGTGAAACTATAAATGTAGATCAATGTTGAGGTTTGTGTTGTGCAGTGGTGGCACAGCAGTAGAGTTGCTGCATTACAGCGCCAGAGACAAAGATTCGATCCTGCTCTCGGGTGCCGGCTGTATGGAGTTTGTGTATTCTCCCTATGATTACATGGGTTTTCTCTGTGTGCTCCGTGTGTTTCCTCCCATATGCCAAAGATGTACAGATTTGCAAGTTAATTGGCTTCTGTTAATTGTCCCTGAAGTATAGGATAGCAGTAGTGTACGGGTGATCAGTATCGTTGACGGTTAGGCAGCATGGGCTCAGTGGGCCGAAAGGCCTGTTTCCACAGTGTCTCTAAAGTTTAAAGTCAGTGTTCTGATTGTTAAGATGAAGCTGTTCCAGAACATGGAAGTCATGGTTCAGGAAGCATAGGCTCCAATATCTTGGTCGCAGCGAGATGAGAGCGTGGCAAGGATGGTGTGGGTCTTTGATGATGCTTGCTGCCATCTTGAGGCCTGTAGATCCCTTCGATGGCGGGGAGGGCAGTACCTGTGATGGACCACCAGTGTCTACCGCTCTCTGCGATCTTAAAGCAAAACTTAACTCTAAACTAATTTCGAAGCTGCAGCACTAACCTTGTGATCATTTTCATTGTAGACTAGAGCTTCTTTGTAGAATTTAATTGCTTTCTCATACTCCCGCTGTTCTGTAGCAAGCTTCGCCACTTCTGCACAAATTTCTGCAGCAAGTTGTTTCTGGGCAGGGACTGCATCAGTCTGTTCCAAATGCACACGTTTCAATACTTGAGCCTGGACTTCTCGTGCCTGAAACAAAATAAGGCCAGTGGCAATTGCCATATTTTAAAAACACATAAAATATTAATAAGCTATGTAATAATTACGTTGATCAATAATAATATGCATGGTCAGAACAACTCTGAAATATTTAGTGATGATTTACCAAAAACCTAAAAGGAAGAATATAAATAAAGCAAAATCATTTTTCATAAAAATAATTTTCACAAAATGGACGTATTACAAGCAAGTTGGGCAATTAATTTCATGCAACCTTTGCAAACAGAATTTGAAGAAGTAAAAATTTTCAAAGATATATCTTTCCATATTCAAGCAAAAAATAAAAACCTATTCACCCTCTGCAATGAAAGGATAGCATCCTCAGTCTTCTTCTTCTTGCTATATATTTTTGCGAGCAGCATTAAATAGCGTGCATCTTCCATCAACGTTTGAAGATCATTTACTGGAAAAAATTAGAAAGGAAAACAGGATTATTGTAACGCAGGTTGAGGCCACCTGTCCCATTGAATCAATGCTGGGTAATCAAGTTAGTCCCAATCACTATATCCAAAGAAGGTGATATTTTACAAATATCAAATGGCACTCACGTAAGTTCAAACACAAGGAACTGCTGGTTTACAAAATCATATACGTTTTTCAAATTTTGCCGTTTTGGTAAAATTATGGCTTTCCTCCCATATCCCAAAGATGTGCAGGTCTGTAATTTAATTGGCCTCTGCAAATCCCCCCTAATGTGTAGGGAGTGGATGAGAAAGTGGGATACCATTGAATTAGTGTGATGGTCGGCGTTGATTCGGTGGGCCGTAGGACCGGTTTCCATGCTGTCTCTTTCAATCAATCAATTTACAACATGCAGGGGCGGCACTGTGGCACAGTGGTAGAGTTGCTGCCTCACAGTGCCAGACACTAGGGTTCCAAAGATGTACATTTACAGGTTAATTAGCGTGTGCAGATAGTTCCTTGTATGTGGGATAGGACTAGTGTACGGGTGATTGCTGGACTGCATGGACACAGTGGGCTGACGGGCATGTTTCCACGAAACAAATATACTTTTATTTATAAAATAACAAAAGTAGACAATTCACACTTGTATTAAAAAAAGTCCTACCATGGTCATGTTCTAATGAGTGCAGTAGATTTTTTTCTGCTTTCTCATACTGTCGAAGCTTAAATAGGAGCTCAGCCAGGTCATACCGAAGAAAATTCTGCTGGCCGCTCTTCAGTGCTGTTTCATAATAATTAATTGCCTACGAGGGAAAAATATGAATTTCAGAGATTAAAACAACTCTGCTGCCATTAATATTGTAAAAAACATAGAAGAGAAAATTAATTTCTTAATTAATACCCCACTATTTCCTCCCTCCCTCCCTCTCCTCCCCAGATAGCATGACATATAAGCTAATTAAGTCATGGGAGCAGAATTAAACCGTTCGGCCCATTGAGTCTACTCCGCCATTCAATCATGGCTGATCCATATTTCCTTTTCCATCCCATTCTCCTGCCTTCTCGTCCTAACCTACGGCACCCTTATTAATCAAGAACCTATCGATCTCCGCTTTAAAAAAATCCCCTAAGACTCGGCCTCCACAGCTGTCTGTGGCAATTAATTCCACAGATTCACCACCCTCTGATTAAATACATTTCTCCTCATCTCCTTTCCTTACATCCTTTTATTCTGAGGCTGTGCGCTCTGGTCCTAGACTCTTGCACTACTGGAAACATCTTGTCCACATCCACTCTATCTAGGCCTTTCACTGGTGTCGGGTTCCACAGAAGATGGAAACAATGCCACAACCAATTCTTTCTTTGCAATCAATACACAATACAATAATTGTCAGGAAACACATCTGATATTAGTTTTGATGTACCTTGTCAGGACCTTCCTCACTCTTTAATCCTTAGTGAGGTCAGTTGAGAATACCCATTACATTCACCAGTTTACCTGCCTTTCTCCACTATTAAGATAATCTCCACTATTAAGATTAAGATAAGATCACGGTTGATCTTTTATTTCAACACTGTTTGACTGTATAAGCGCACGTCTTCATGTCCTTAAATCTCTATCTCGCTATATTAAATTTAGAATAGCTAAAATCGAGTCAAGTCAAGTCAGTTTGAAGAAGGGTTCCAACCCAAAACATCATCTGTCCATTCCCTCCACAGATGCTGCCTGACCCACTGATCTCCTCCAGCACTATGTACATTGCCCAATATTCTAGCAACTGCAGTTTCTTGTATCTCCAACTCGAGGTAAGGCGAGTTTATTGATATATCAAGGAACTGCAGATGCTGGTTTATACTAAATGCTGTGTTCTGCCTCTCCTCTTCCCCAGCTTTCTTTCGACAATCAGCCTGACCCGCAACGTCACCTATCTATGTTCTGCAGGGATACTGCTTGACCTGATGAGTTACTCCCACATTTTGTGTCTACTTTTGAGTTTATTATCATATGCACAAGTATGGTAAGGTACAATGAAAACAAGGATTTTAAAAACTGATTGCAATCTGGTCTTTTCACTTAAATATAAAAAAACTCAATGAATGAAGATTGACTCATCTTGAATAAATAATCCTAAAATGTGCCACATATTGCACAATTTTCCACAGAAACAATCAAAAATATTAACTGTAAAACAAAAGATTTATTAGGCAGCTTTGAGTCTAATAGAGAAATAGACCTTAGCATAATTATGTGTTTTAATAAGAGCTTTTCCAATCTTGCTAGCCAGAGTTCCATCTCTTGGATTTTTCTTTAGTGCTTGTTCGTATATATCAATGGCCTTTTCTGGCTGCAATGGAATTAAGAGTTGAGTAACAATGACTGCCATTTATACTTCACATTTAATGTTGCAAAACACCATCCCAAGAGACTGAAGAAGGGTAAAATGCAAGAACACCATCATCTTCATGGGACATAATTACGGTTTGGCTAACTTATCAAATTTCCAATATTTAAGTTGAGGCAAGAATCTTTTACTGAAACACTGACATTGCAAGCATGCACATATACTCAATGCTATTTTGTATTTAAAAACAGATTCATTGATTGACCGGGGACATTTCAAAATAAAATTTATGTGAAAATTTAAACAAACGACTTACCTCTTGAATATTCATATACGCATCGCCCAACAAAAGGAAGGTGTGAGGTCCAGGCAATTTGTCGATTAAGTCCCTGAAGAAAAATGTAAAATGATACATATAATTCCCGGACAATTCCTGGACCCCCCTCTGCAAATGTATTTTCGACATCTTGACCCAGAGACCACAATCTGGGAGGATAGGTGATAAAACATCCTCCACGATAACTTCCACGTCGGTGCCCTGCAAGAGTGCATTTTAAGCATCTTACTATCCTCGTAGACTTACGACTGTGTGCCTAAATTCTGTGCATAAGTTTGCAAGAGACATTCTCTCTTGTGCCTGATGTACTCATGTATAGTATGATTTGCCTGGTTAGCACTTAAAATAAAGCTTTACATTGTATCTTGGCACAGTGGGAGTTTGGGATCAGAGGGCTCAGCCTCAGAATAATTGAAGGCGAGGAATTTATTTCTTTAGCCAGATGGTGGTGAATCTGTAGAATTCATTGCCACAGCCGGCTGTGGAGGCCAAGTCATTTGGTATTTTCAAAGCAGAGATTGACAGGTACTTAATAAGTAAGGGTGTCAATGGTTGTGGGAAGAAAGCAGGAGACTGGGGTTGAGAGGGAAAGCTAGATCTGCCATGATCGAATTGCGGAGCGGATGGTGGGCCAAATGGCCTAATTCTGCTCTTATTATGTATGAATGCCAATATCAATATCAATCGCTGCATTACGATTTGATAAAATTGTGATTAATCCTGCCCCTCATCCATTTCGTTTATATAATTAATTAGTTATCTCATAGTAAACAATTTCCTAGGAAACAGCGATCATAGAATTTCAAATTTCATATTGAGGGTGGGAAACATGGACATGAAACTCGTGTCCTGACCTCAAAAGCAATAAGCGAGTTCGGTATTCCTAAAAACACAAGGAATCATGGGATTTGTCAAAGGTCACAAGCGATAAAAATTGCCACGGCATGGACATAGACCTGCGCCTCATCTGCAGCCAGGATCGATCCCGGGGTCTCCGGCGCCGCAATCGCTGCCGAACCGCCACTGGACCATCCCCATCCCCTCCCGAGTGACTATGTCCTATGACAGGTCTATGTCCATGCTGCGGCAAGGCTGCCAAGAGTGTTTTTCACTTGTGACCTATGAACTGGGCATGCTCAGTCGGAATACTGAACTCGCTTATTACAATATGTTGGTTAAAGTGAACTGGGATAACAGATTACATGGAAACATGGTGGATCAGCTGTCACACATGCTTATTTCATAAACCTCACCAATGGTATACTCCTTTGACAAATAATAGTTTTACAGGGATACACCATCAGTAACTAACCAAGGAAGTTACGAATAATATCAAATTAAAATTAAAGTATAGAATATTGTGAAGATCAGTACCAGCCCAGAGGGTTAGAGATTTTTTTTTTAATCCAGTAAAGGATGACTAAAATAAGGGGGGAAAAGATGAAGTATCAACATATATTAGAAAACCTATCTATCTATATCTATCTATACATAACTAAAACTCTTTTGTTATATTCCGGGTTTGCGTTGTTTTTACATTTGCGCAAAAGCAGTACACGATAACGCTACGATTTTTCGCCACCTTACTTGCCATTCTCCTGTGCTGCAAGTGCAACAGGTTTTGTTCCGATCGGTGGTATATTTCAAAAGTTACTAAGGTTTAAAAATCTTAAACACCGCGCATGCATGGATTGTTCTCCTCTCCTGTTAGTCACCACTAGGACGGCGACGCCCCTTCCTGCACCATCGCCGCACTAATTGGCAGCATCTGCTGTCAGTCACCGGCAGCGCCCGCCTCTGCCCGGTGTTGCCCACCGCCAATTCAGGTTGGTGCGGCTTCCGGTCAAGGCAACCTCCAGTCAGAGGAGCGGCAACCTCGAGATCCTGGGGAGGTGAGGAGGTAAAGTGGGAGAATTGAAGGATAGGAGGGGGTAGGTAGGGAGGGAGGGAGGGGGAGGGAGGGGTATAGTGGGGGAGGTGAGGAGGGAGTCTGGGGGGATTAAGAGAGTGGGGGTATGGAGGGAATGGGAGGGGAAAGTGGGGGAGGTGAGGAGGGAGTGTGGGGGAGGAGGGGGGTAGGGAGGGGAGAGGAGTTATGGAGGGAGTGACTGGGGGTAGGGGAAAGGAGAGGTGAGGGAGGGATTGGGGGTGGGTAGGAGGAGAGGGAAAAGAAGAGAGAGGAGGTGAGGAGGGAGAGTGGGGGAGGAGGGGGAATAGAGGGAGAGGAAGGCAGTGGGGGAGGTGAGGAGGGATAGTGGGGGGGAAGGGGGAGTTGCGGAGGTGGGGGATAGAAGGAGGTAGGGAGGGGAGAGGCGTTATGGAGGGAGGGAGGGAGTGACTGAGTGAGGATAGGGGAAAGGAGAGGGAGGGAGAGATTGGGGGAGGGGACGAGAGGAAAAAGAAGAGGGAGGGTGAAGAGGAGGGGGAGAGAGTTCTGGGGATGAGGAGAAATGATCCGCGCCTGCACAGTTGGGGGCTATGGGTGAGTGGTGGAATATTGCATTGGGGGAACCAGGCCTCCTGTGTGACAGGGACCCAACGGGTCCCACTTAGTCTAGTATTTTTTTTTAAAGTATCTCCAGGAATACAAAAACCAAGTGGCTAAAGTAAACCATGAGTGCTGGACAAGGTCAATGGGTCAGGCAGCATCTCTGGAAGGAATGGACAGGCAATGTTTCAGGTTGAGACCCCTCTTCATTCCAAAGAAGGATTCTGACCCGAAGTGTCATCTGTCCAATCTTCCAACAGGTGCTTCCTAACCCACTGTGTTACTCCAGTGCTTTCTGTTTTGCGCAATATTCCAGCATCTGCAGTCACTTGTGTCTTAGCTAAAGTAAACGTTAGTTGCTTATAGGATGAGAGTGAGGAATTAATAATGGGGAAATATAAAACTGACAGATTCTAAAGATCGACATTGGAACGGTGTTCATGGCAGAAGACACTGCAAACACCTCATAAACACCTCTAATGTGACATGCATGTATATTAATCATGTTCAGCTAAGGGACAATAAACGTGAATAATTTGCAGCATTTGTTTGTTGAGCTTGGAGTTCAGTTATTATATTACAATTTGTTCATTGTTCATAGATTTGGGTATAATGATAGAAAAAAATTGTGATAAATGTAGCTTAATTTTAATAGCAACTTTTTGTCACCAAAAAAGAACTGGTTATGACTACGGTTTCTTCCCGCTGTTTTTCGGCAACTCGCCAATTAGAGAGTGGCCCTGAACTTCCATCTACCTCACTGGAGACGGTCAAACTATCTTTAATCGGACTTTACTAGATTTTATATCTTGCACTAAACATTGTTCCCTTTATCCTGTATTGTACACTGTGGATGGCTTGATTGTAATCATGTAAATTCTTTTCGCTGTAGCATGTAAGAATTATTTTTTCCTTCCACTGTACTTGTACATGTAACAATAAACTAAACCACTGACAGAATGACTTAAATTTATGTGCACATACAAGTAAGCTAAAAAGGTTTTTCACTGTGACAATAATAATAAACAAAACTAAACTATGGTTAAATACGAATTCAGCTTTGAAGTGAGTTCCATCTTCAGTATATTAGAACCAAATAAATAATGTTCACGGTATGCAACAAAGAGTTTGCACCTGTAACAGCTTGCGTACAACTGCTTGTCTTTCCTCTGATCGAGGTAAATAGCTGCCATCTTCTCTTTTGCTTGAATAAAGTAAGGCTGTTCAGGTGTGACATTTCGAAGCATGCTAAGTGCCAGCTCTATATCCCCACGTACAACGGCAAGGTCTGCATTAGCTATTGTGACTCTTAATTCTTCAGAGGTGCCAGTAAATTCATTGATAGCATCTTGCATCACCTTGGCAGCTTCATGCTACAGAAACAGAAAATAAGTATTTTTATTGCTATAAAAATATCATCATATAATTGTATATACCATTTGACAATAGACAATAGGTGCAGGAGTAGGCCAATCGGCCCTTCAAGCCAGCACCGCCATTCAATGTGATCATGGCTGATCATCCCCAATCAGTACCCCGTTCCTGCCTTTTCCCCATATCCCCTGACTCCACTATCTTTAAGAGCCCTGTCTAGCTCTCTCATGAAAGTATCCAGAGAATCGGCCTCCACCACCCTCTGAGGCAGAGAATTCCACAGACTCACAACTCTCTGGGTGAAAAATTGTTTCCTCAACTCCGCTCTAATTGGCTTACCCCTTATTCTTAAACTGTGGCCCCTGGTTCTGGACTCCCCCAACATTCAGAACATGTTTCCTGCCTCTAGCGTGTCCAAACCCTTAATAATCTTATATGTTTCAATAAGATTCCTTCTCATCCTTCTCAATTCCAGAGTATGCAAGCCCAGCCGCTCCTTTCTCTCAGCATATGACAGTCCTGCCATCCCGGGAATTAATTTTGTGAACCTACGCTGCACTCCCTCGATAGCAAGAATGTCCTTCCTCAAATTTGGAGACCAAAACTGCACACAATACTCCAGGTGAGGTCTCATTAGGGCCCTGTACAAATGCAGAAGGACCTCGTTGCTCCTATACTCAACTCCTCATGTTATGAAGGCCAACATGCCATTTGCTTTCTTCACTGCCTGCTGTACCTGCATGCTTACTTTCATAGACTGATGAACATGGATCCCCAGATCCCATTTAGATAATAATCTGCCTTCCCGTTTTTGCTACCAAAGTGGATAACCTCACATTTATCCACATTAAACTGCATCTGCCATGCATCTGCCCACTCACCCAACCTGTCCAAGTCACCTTGCATTCTCACAGCATCCTCCTCACTGTTCACACTGCCACCCTTTTTTGTGTCATCTGCAAATTTGCTAATGTTATTTGTAATCCCTTCATCTAAATCATTAATATATATTGTAAATAGCTGCGGTCCCAGCACCGGGCCTTGCGGTACCCCACTAGTTACTGCCTGCCATTCTGAAATGGACCCGTTAATCCCTACTCTGTTTCCTGTCTGCCAACCAATTTTCTATCCATGTCCGCACTCTACCCCCAATACCATGTGCCTTCATTATCAAATGCTTTCTGATTGTGGAAAAACAGCAAGCAACTTGTATTTTATGCAAAGGCTGGTAGGAAATCTGTAGGAAATGCTTCACTGCTTATGAATAATAATACTGTTTTTATACAGCTGCAGTAAAACTCTGTTATGCTCTTGTGCGCTCGGGACTGATGATGCTAGATTAAGGCCCTACAGCGGGTAGGTAAGCGAGCGGATCAAGCACAGCCTGCGGCAGCTGCACGGTGCGGCGGTGGAAGGAGCCGACGGCATCGTGCTGGGCCAGGCTGACCCCTACTTCATTGATCCAGTGCCGCCAGGACACCGGGCCTTAAAGTGAGAAAATAAGAAATCGCTTTTCAAAGACTTGAAAGTTGCAAGATTGCGCCAGAACATGGCAACTATGTGTGCTGTTCCAGAAGAGGATCTATTGTATTCACAAATAGTATGATTTGACTGTATAGCAAGCTCTTCACTGCATCTCTGTACACATGACAATAAACCATTGAACCATTAAATGATTTTATAGACTATCAGATGTTATTCCATTAATAGTCCAACACATATTTAATTTACAATCATTTTCAATGCTCCAGAACAGAATCATATTTTTTCCAGAGAACATGGTAAGTTTAAAGGGAATAGGAGAACATGAATAGGTAACATTCTGGGTCGGGACCCATCTTCAGACTGATTGTGGTTGGGGAAAGAAAGCTGGAATGCCTCAACCTTTTGTCTCCTTTTTACCTCTGGTCTTTGTCCACCCATCTGCCAATCAAACCCTCCCTTCACCTGTATCCACCTATCATTCGTCAAGCTTTGTCCTGCTGCTCCTCTCTTCCAGCTTTCTTCCCCCTACTCCATCAGACTGAAGAAGGGTCCCGACCAAAACTTCAACTATTAGCAAGGAACTGTGGATACTGGGGCCCCAGTGAGAAGAAAGGTAGCAAAGGAATCAGAACATAGTGAGTGGGATGGGTGTGCAGGAACAGAGGCCTCAACAAGGGATGGGCAACATGGGAACAAGGTCCCAATGTGTCAGAAGAACCAAGGGCATGGTGTGTTGGTAGAGAGAGCAGGAGCTGGGAGCTGGTGAGTGGATGAGGGAGAAGATAAGGATGACCTATATGCCCAATGCTGGAGCAATGGGAATTCTGATGTCAGATGGAGGATTATTGGTGTTTTACTGTATAATTGAATTTTACTGAGAATAGAGTTTTAATGAATGCACAGTCTTTTACCCAGGGTCGAGGAATCAAAATGCAGAGGATATAGATTTAGGGTGCGAGGAACCTGAAGATCAATTATTTCACTCATAAAGTGGGTATGTGGAACGAGATGCCAGAGGAGGTAGTTGAGGCAGGTACTATAGCAGCTTTTAAAAGTCACTTGGACTGTTACATGGGTAGGATGGGTTTATGTTAAGTTTATTATTGTCACGTACCGAGGTACAGTGAAAAGCTTTGTTTTGCATGCAATCCAATCAGACACTACTATACATGAATACAATCACATTAAACCCAAGTGCAACAAATAAAGCAAAGATACAGGTTGCAGAATATGGTTCTCAACATTGTGGTGCACCATTTCCAAAGACAAAGTCCAATGTCTGTAACGGAATAGAGGTGAAATGAACTGAACCGAGCTAATGGAAGGACCGTTGAACTGAACTGAGCTAATGGAAGGACCATTCAGAAGCCTGATAGCACAGAAAAAAACCAGTTCCAGTCTGGTGGTGTGCGTTTTCAAGTTTCTGTACCTTCTGCCAGACGTGAGTGGGGGAGAAGCTGTTCATGAGTTCTGTGCATAGGAAGAGTTTAGAGGGATATGGGCCAAATGCAGGCAAATGGCCATAGCTTAGCTGGGGCATCTGGTCGCTATGGATGAGTTGGGCCGAAGAGCCTGTTTCTGTGCTGTCTGACTATGACTAACTTGGGGTAAGAACAAAGGTTAGGTTTTATCATATTTCCAGAACATCTATCTGAAATTACAATTTGCTTGAATCCAAATCGTACTTAAATTGTAAAAACTGCAATCATTATTCTGCTTTAGGTAGAAAGTACTTCTGTATTACCTGTTCTCCGATGCTACAATGGGCATCTGCCAGCTCCAGGAAAATGGAAACACGATCGGCTGCACTAAACTCAACGATTTTGCTTTTAGATTTGGATGCACTTCCAGGTTTTTTCATCGCAGGTAAACCTGTAGCGATCTGCAAGGTCTTAATCGCTTCCTGAACATCCCCCATTTTCTTCTGAGTCTGGGCTTTAATCAAATGGTACAGAGGATGCTCCCGAACCTGGAAAGTAAATTCATTAAAATTATGGAAACAAGATCAAGGTTTCGAATTGCTTTTGTCTTATTTATTCACCTTTCTCCCAGTGTCAAATGTGACTAATGGGCCTGTCCCACTTAGGTGACTACAGGAGACTATGCAGTCGCCAAATGTTCACAGGTGGTTGCCCGGGAGTCACCTTCATGGTCGTGAGTAGTTCCCGCATTCTCGGAACTAGTCGCGGCATCATTCTGGTCGGCCAGAATGAAGCCGCCATGGAGAATAGCAAGAATTCTTGTGCCGTAGGTGCAGTGTTAGTGGGTCGCCAGGAGGTCGTAAGTTCTCGTAGGTTGTAGCCGGTGCTGATCGGTGAATTTCATTGGCTCATTGGGAAAAAAAATGGAAACAGTAGTTTTCAGAACCAAGGATAATCTTAATGTCCGCCAAGCTTCACAGCCATGTATCTCTGGCTTCTTAAAAGTTGTCTCCATTCCTTCTACCCACCCTGTCTCCCCCTTCTCCACCCCTCTTTTAAAGGACTTAAGTGACCCTTCCCGTACACTGTGCTTTCACCGTTTTAATTACCACGCCAACCTTCCTGTTCATCGTGGTATGTGCCTGTATCACATTGGCTTTGCACTGTGTGAGGGAAATGGAAGGAATCGATGTGTGTGTGTGTTCCACTCTGACAGTCGCCGTTCCAGTCGCCGTTTTTTCAACGACCTGCTGCGACTTGACATTCGCCGACAGCCGCCTGAAAAATCGCCTAAGTGGGACAGGCCATTTAGACATTGAGACACCTTTCTCCGAGAGGTGGAAATGTCAAATATTAGAGGGCATATCTTTAAGGTGAGAGGGGCAAAATTTAAAGGAGATGCGCAGGGCAAGGTTTTTTTGCACAGAGGATGGTGGGTGCCTGGAACACACTGCCGGGGGTGGTGGTGGAGGCAGATAGGATAGAAGCATTTAAGAGGCTTTGCATTGGTACATGGATATGCAGGAAGTGGAGGGAAATGGATCACATGCAGATCGAGGAAATTAGTTTAACTTGGCATCATGTTCAGCACGGACCTTGCGGACTGTAGGATCTGTTCCTGTGCTGTACTGTTCTATGTTCAGGGACTGGAAATTGGAATAAAAAGAGGCATCACTTCTAGATTTCTGTAAAGGTCCGAATATTAAAAACATGATTTGGAAATTAAAGAAAGTTTAAAATTTCACTTGACAATATGCTGACCTCATAGTGTGCTTCTGATATATCACAAGACCTGATAGAAGTATATAAAATGATGGGGGGCAAATAGAATAACAAATCAGGACTTTTTTCCCCCAGTGGAAATGACAAAGACTAGAGACATGGGAAAGTTTAAAGGAGATGCGCAGGTCAAGTTTTTATAACCAGCTCTAGGTGGGTGCCTGGAACGCATTGCTTGACGTGGTGGTGGAGACAAATATGATAGTGGTGTTTAAGAGGCTTTTAGATAGGCACATAGACATGCAGAAAATGGAGGGATATGAATCATGTGCAGGCAGAGGAGAATAGTTTAACTTGGCACCATAACCGGCAGGGATATTGTGGCCTATTCCTGTGCTGAACTGTTCTATGTTTTGGACGCTATTACTTACTTCAAAATTATAACTCAAACACATTTCTAGGGAATGTGAGCAGAGTTTGAAATTTTCTTGAGACAAGTGAACTTGGGCCATCAGGAGATGGGCATTTGCAGATGAAGGATTCTGTTCTAAACAATGTTGCAGATTGAGCTGGGCGGCATCAACATCACCTGTTAAAGAACAAAGCAGAAAAGCTGTACGTTTAAATCCACTGCTTCCTGCAGCATTTTCAGTTTGTAATCAGTTAAGAATATTGTCAAAACATTTCCCAAAGGGCCTGTCCCACTTGGCGATTTTTTCGGCGACTGCCGGTGTCATATCAGGGTCGGCAAAAGATTTTGAACATTTCAAAATCCAGCGGCGACAAAAAAAATGTTGCGACACTTGAAAAAACACCGCGCGTCATATGTCATCACACCGCATCACTGCCGTGTCAATTTTTCGGTGACCTGATACGTCAGTCAATGATGCCGGCAGTCGCCGAAAAAAATCACAAAGTGGGACAGGCCCTTTGGTCTATTATTTCATCTATTCATTCAAGTCAACTTTACATACAGTTCATTTGCCTTAGAGGTTTGGGCAACACAGTGGCGCAGTGGAAGACCTGCTGCCTCGCAGTGCCAGAGACCCGGGTTCGATCCTGACTACAGGTGCCGACTGTATGGAGTTTGTACGCTCTCCCTGTGGCTGCGTAGGTATTCAGCGGGCTCTGGCTGGGCCATTCAAGGACATTCACAAACTTGTCACAAAACCACTCCTGCATTGTCTTGACTGTGTGCTTCAGGTCGTTGTCCTGTTGGAAGGTGAACCTCCACCCCAGTCCAGAACATTCTGGAGCAGGTTTTCATCAAAGATCTCTCTGTACTTTGCTCCGTTCATCTTTCCCTCGATCCTGACTAGTCTCTCAGTTCCTGCCGTTGAAAAGCATCCCAACAGCATGATGCTGCCACCACCATGCTTCACTGTCAGTATGGTATTGGTCAGGTGATGAGCGGTGCATGGTTTCCTCCAGACGTGACGCTTGGCATTCAGGCCAAAGAGTTCAATCTTGGTTTCATCAGACCAGAGAATCTTGTTTCTCATGGTCTGAGCGTCTTTGGCCTGAATGCCAAGCGTCACGTCTGGAGGAAACCAGGCACCGCTCATCACCTGGCCACCTTGGCTCGCCTTCCATCAGGACAACAACCCTAAGCACAGTCAAGACAATGCAGGAGTGGCTTTGTGACAAGTTTGTGAATGTCCTTGAGTGGCCCAGCCAGAGCCCGGACTTGAACCTGATCGAACATCTTTGGAGGGACCTGAAAAAAGCTGTGCATCGACGCATTCTCCATGGATGCTGCCTGACCCACTGAGTTACTCAAGCATTTTGAGTCTTTCCTTGATAAACCAGCAACCACAGTTCCTCGTTTCCATTTTTTTTCTGCAGATCATGATTGGGTAATGATATCAGAAATAATTCACAATACACTGTATTTATATTTTCCCTCCCAACACAGAGAGAAGAATAGTTGCAATATTAAAAGACCCCCCATGTTTTACACACCACTGCAGAAGCAGGTTCCCAGTGAGCCGCGACCATATCTCAACAACAGGCATGGCTCGCGCTATGGAACCAGGAACTTGCTGGAGTCGTCTGTGGCTTGTCTCCAGCTTGACCCCAAAGACTGGGAACATGGGCGGAGGGTGAAGGGAGTCGGTGACGGACGCTGGATAAAGGCAGTTTTCAAGATGGCGGCGGACAGAGGAGAGGAGAGGATTGGTGTTACCAGGACAATGGGCCTTTAAGGCCAAGATATGACTGTACTCTTAAGAAATTTGAAACTTTGTGAGTGGCAGAACCATGGCAACTCTTTGTGTACCCTCTGTGAAGTCTATTATTACACTACAATCATTGCACTTTGTACTTATTTGTGATTGTGCTTATCTATAGTATGATTATACTGGAATGTATGCAAAACAAACAATTTCGCAGAACCTCAGTACATAACTACATGTGACAATAAAGTATGTTCAACATCATGAAATACCTGCCAAGTACTTGACCCTGGCCATTAAAAAGGCAGCCTCCAATAATCCTGGCACTGTCTTCACAATAGTCTCCAGCACGGATGCACATTGTTTCAGCAATGGAGAGAGAGGTTGGCCAGGAGATGCAGGCTGAAAGAAGATGAGACTATCATGACTAAAGACAACCTGAGTATATCAAGTTTACATTGTTTTTCACTTAAATATATCGAACAATTTCAAAGCAAAACATTTAAAGAACTACTGAGATAACTTTAAAACGTATGCAGGGTTTATGTCTTCAGAGATGCTCAACAGATTTTTTTAAACATTTGTTTTTAAAGAATTAGATCTAATAACTGTACAAGTCAGCAGGAATGTTAGAAAAATAACTACTTTTCCACATCACCTCCACTGACCCACTACTCCAGCCAATTACATTTATACAGTGCTCTTTCTGTAGAGAATAAGGAGTCGGTACACTTATCAATCAAAAATTAAGCTACACTTATCAATATTTTGTTTCCATCAATATACCCAACATTGGGGATACTTAAGCGTAAAATAATGATACTACAACTCTAAAAAAGTATCAACAAATAAATGTTCTAATTCATTAATTTACATTTTCCTTAAGCTAAGCACAATTAATAAACATATATGTCACGTTAGAGGTGCCAGTACTGTCACAAATAAAGCAGTGAATTTACATGTGGAAAGTATGTCCTAAAAGTAACTAATGTTGGAAGGAATCAACAAATCAAATATATTTAAAAACTTTTGAAAGTTTATCACCCTAAAACTTGCTGCCATATTTCTGCAACTTGATGACTATTACCACCATTTTCTGTTCTTTGCTGAAATTTCCAAAGTATATAGTATTTTGCTTCTTCATGAGTAAGATCAATTTATTCCAGCGTATATTTGTGTGTTTATATTTAGGTATCCAGATATGAATGGAGGATTAAGGCACATTCTTTCTGGCGATTATTGTTATGCAGACTGCCCCAGTTTCCAACTGCTGCAACAATACAAAGTAGCACTGCTGTAGTTTCCCAAGGCCATGCATCTTTGTTAATAACTATCTTTTTGCTCCTTGGCAACTTTAAACACAAAGCACACATCAAAAATAAGTTTAAATAACTGATACTTCCACTAGTAAAAGCATTTGTACTAATTGTTTAATCATTAGATTAGTTTTTAGTTTAGAGATACGGTGTGGAAACAGGCCCTTTAGCCCACCGAGGCCGCGCTGATCAGCAATCACCCTATACACTAGCACTAGGGACAATTTATAATTTTTACTGAAGCCAATTAACCTACAAATCTGTACGTCTTTGGAGTGTAGAAGGAAACCAGAGCACCCGAAGAAAACTCACAGTCACGGGGACCACGTACAAACTCTGTACAGACAGCATTCGTAGTCAGGATCGAACCCGGGTCTCTGCCACTGTAAGGCAGCAACACTACTACTGCGCCACCGTAACGCCCCCAAACAGTTTGAGCCTTTCCTTAGTAAACAAGCATCTGCAGTTCCTTGTTTCTACATTTTGACTGTTTGGCTGTGTGGAGTTTGTCTTTCCTTTTCCACAAAAATGATGTTCGTTATGCTTCCAAGTATACTTCTGTGAATATTAAATTAAGGTTTTTACCTGCGTGGGACAGAAGGCGAGGTATTCATGAATTATTTCTAATAAAAAGTCAGGATTTAATTTTTCATAGTAGTGAATTCCAAGTGGCAGGCCTTGCAGTGAAGAAAAATGGGTGTCAACAGCATCGTTCAACAAATTAATAACTTCATCTTGTCTTTTGTGCTTTTTCACTGCCAAAACCGCACACAAATACGACAATTCCTGGGAAGAAAAAAAGGTTGGTTTATTGTTTATGCAGAAAATTACTTCTAGAAGCCAGGATTTCCAATCAGTTATTAACTCGGTGCACACTTTGATGAAGGGATGCGAGCGACCAAGCATGAAGCCAGCCCCCACCCATCAGCTTTTTAAATAGATAGACACAAAATGCTGGATTAACTCAGTGGGTCAGGCAGCATCTCTGGAGAAAAGAAATAGGTGACGGATGTTTTGGCTCGAGTCCCTTCTTCAGGCTCTAAATGAGACAGACTTAGAGTCTGAAGAAGGGTCTCGACTCGAAATGTCGGTCATCTATTCCTTTCCCCCAGAGATGCTGCCTGATCCACTGAATTACTTTGTGTCTATCTTCGGTGTAAACCGCATTTGCTGTTCCTTCCTACAGCTTTTTTTTTAGCATAGAGATACAGCATGGAAACAGGCCCCTGGGCCCACCAGGTCCGCACTGATCACCAAACACCCGTACAAGAGTTTTATCCTGCATACTGGGGACAATTTTAACCCACAAACCCGCTCGTCTTTGAAATGTGGGAGGAAACCAGAGCATCTGGAGAAAACCCATGCGGTCACGGGGAGAACATACAAACTCCATACAGACAGAATCAGGAGTCAAGATCAAACCCAGGTCTCTGGTGCTGTCGGGCAGCAACTCTACCGCTGTGCCACTGTGCTGCCCCAATAGGTATTCAATATTATTTGGCTATGTGGAATTTGAAAATACATTTGCAATGCGTTCACTCATGTCTACTCATGCACGTATGGTTCAGACTTTGCAAATGGAACAAACACCATTCTTTCAAATGGCAGTCTGCTTTGCTCCCCAAAATATTCAGGGCCATTGTCAGGGCTCCAACCCTTGAGGGCAGTCTCCATTAAGCCAAAACACAACTAAAAGTGTTGTGTGCTGCTGCTTGAATTTAAATAGCTTTCAATGAGACAATGGAAGAACATAGACTGCTCTTTCCACCCACCCCTTATCTGCTGGATTCTTACAATGCATACTCCTCTCTATCAATGACCATTTTGTCAAGATGTAACAGCATGCAGCATGACATTTTACCTGCTGCAGACCCATGTACTCATTATTAAACTGCTCTAGTTTGTGTCTATCGCTGCAGTCTTGGGAGTTAGCAGTTGCATTAGTGTCACCGTCAGACAATTTATTGCTCATCTTTGAAGCCCTTCAAAAATGGGATGGCGAGCCACTTATTTGAACTAATGCCGTCTGCCCATTGAAGTTTATCTCACAGTGTTATTATTTATTCATATTTCAGGATCTGGCCAACAACAGTAAGACCAGTACTTATTATCCACCCCCAAACGTCCTTGAAGAGGAAATGGTAACCATATTTTGTCACGGTTCCTATGATATGGTTGGGAAAGGAGTGCATAGATTTAGACATAGGAATGGAAATGTATTTTCAAGTCAGGGTAATGCAGGACCTGGGAGGGATTTTGTAGGTGGTAGAGTCCCAACATTTTGCTGCAAAATATTTTGTTGGTGGTATGCAGACAACAGCCTCGATGCAGAGATGGAGGGAATGAATGTTTAGTGTGGTGGACAAAGTGACAATCAAGCAGACACAAAGTACTGGAATAACTCAGCAGGTCAGGCAGAATTTCTAGAGAATATGGACTTTTCAGGTCAGCTCAATGGCGCAGTGATAGGGTTGCTGCCTCACAGCACCAGACACCCAGGTTAGATCCTGACTACGGGTGCTGTCTGCATGGAGTTTGTACATTCTCCCTGTACGTTTTCCCTGGGTGCTTTGGTTTCCTCCTACATACAAAGCTATACAGGCTTCGGTAAAATTGTATATTGAGCCTAATGTGTAGGATAGTGCTAGTGTATGGGGTGATCGCTGGTCGGCATGTACTCATGGGCCGAAGGGACTGTTTCCACGTGCTCTCTCTAAAGTGAAGTCTCAAGGGTCGCGACGCTTCTTCCAACTGATTGTCCTACGTGTGTGAGGAGGAGGGGGGGGTGGAGGGGAGGGGAAAGGGAGATGTTCGTAGAAGTTGCCTAAAATTGGAGAATTCATTGTTCATACCGCTGGGATGTAAGCTGTCAAGCGAAAGCTAAGGTGCTGTTCGTCCAGTTTGTGTGTGACCTCACTCTGGCAATGCGAGGTCCAGGACAGAAAGGTCAATGTGGGAATGGGAACGGGAGTTAAAATGGTTAGCAACCGGGAGATTTAGTCGGCCTTCGCGGACCAAGTGCAAGGATTGGCGAAACATTTTACATTTTGATAATCAAGCATGCTGTCTTGTCCTGGAATGCAACAAGCTTCTCGCGTTGGTTTGGCTACTATCATCTAGACATAATGATATCAACCCAGCCATGCTGAAGGAATAACGATATATTTCTTAGACAACGTCTCGAGTAAGGTGAAGATACTTTTATAATATGGAATTCATTGCCACAGATGGTGGAGGTCAAGTCATTGGGTATTTTTAAAGTGGAGATTGATAAGTTACGGGAGAAGGCAGGAGAATGGGGTTGCGAGGAAAAAATAGATCAGCCATGATTGAATGGCAGAGCAAACTCCACTGGTCTAATGGCCTAATTCTGCTCCTATGTCTTATGAACGTGGTTGGGGAAGTAGGATCCCGACCTGAAACATCGCCTATCGATGCCTTTCAGAGAGAGATGCTGCCTGACTCGCTGAGTTCCTCCAGCAATTTGTGCTTTGGGATAATAATAATAATAATAATAATAATACATTTTATTTATTGGGCGCCTTTCAGACATCTCAAGGACACCTTACATAGGTTAACAGGAAATATAAACATATAATCAGAATAAAACAAATAATAAAGACATCACAGAAACACAAATTAAAAACAGAATTCAGTCCAAAAACAAAAATCAAAAACACAATGTGAAGAGAGAGCAGCGGCAGTTAAAGCGCGCCAGCGTCCACTCTCCCTTCACGGCAGCCATCTTGGACAAAGACTAACAGGATTACCTTACAGACAAAAAATCATCCCCCCACAATGGACACCACTGTGGGGGAAGGCACAATGTCCAGTCCCTATCCCAAGTTCACCCCAAAGTCAGGCCTATTGAGGCCACCGCAATTGCCTCTACGGAGGCCCGATGTTCCTGGCCGTTCTCACCGGGTGGTCTTGCCCCGGCGTCGGGAGAGTCCTCTCAGCGGCTGGGCCACCTGGAACGGCCGCTATCTAGCTGGAGACCGCGGCTTCCGAAGCCGACAAGGCCGCGCCGGTTTGGAGCTCCCAGACTCCCAATGTTGAAATCGACGCCGCCCACTCCGCTCCGCAGACCCACAGCCCGGAGGTGTTGAACACGACGGTCTCAGTTCACCAGAGCTCCAACACGTCGATCCAGCGCGGCGACCCAGGCAAGGCATCGCCCGCTCCGCTCCGCGATAGCGCTCCAGCGCTGTGCCGCCACCGAGGCCGAGGTGCTGGGCGGTCCCCGCCAGGAAACGGCGCTCCAAGCCCGCTGGTAGGCCACGAGGACGGGTCGACGGGCAGCCCGGAGAAAAAGCTGCCTCACCGACCAGGTAAGGACCTAGAAATAAAATTAACCCCTACCCCCCACAATAAAAAGCCCATATCTCCAATGGACAAAAAACAGGACTCACTAAAAACTTTAAAAAAAGCAAATTAAAACGGATGGCTGCTGGCTAACAGCCGTTCTCCAAGATGGCCCCTCCCCCTTGATAGATTTCTAATTCACGGTGCTGTATATTTGGAAGCAAAACCTGCAGGTGACTGTAATGGAAGAGTTAAAGCAGGCTTTTCAGCTAAAATGGTTGCCTGTTAATAGTCCCTATGTCGAGCAAACGGGTTCGCTTAGAAAAAAATTGGGCTCACATAGAGGAATAAGTAAATCATGAGATAGACACAAAATCATGAGGCCTTAAATCACGCAGCCTATGAGGAGATTCAGATTATGCAGCTGCAAAAACATAAAGAGATAAAATGAGCTTGTTTCGCTTCTTAAAGATAAGCAGGACAGGCTTGTTGCCTGCAGTAATGAATAACGTCTGTTTCCATCATTTAGGAAAACACCTCAGTTTAAAATAGATGATGAGAAGAACTTTTTTCACACAGAGAGTGGTGAATCTCTAGAACTCTCTGCCACAGAGGGTTGTTGAGGCCAGTTCATTGGCTATATTTAAGAGGGAGTTAGATGTGGCCCTTGTGGCTAAGGGGATCAGCCATGATCATATTGAATGGCGGTGCAGGCTCGAAGGGCCGTATGGCCTACTCCTGCACCTAATTTCTATGTTTCTATGTTTCTATGATTGTTGTTTGTAGATTAGGAGGAATACGCAAGCTAATTGATTATATTACTGCATGCTACAAGCAAGTTCACTGGACCTGTCCTCGTCCGGGATCTGGAAAGGCGCCAGTCTGAAGAAGGGTCTCTACCCGAAACGTCACCCATTCCTTTTCTCCTGAGATGCTGTGTGACTTGCTAAGTTCCTCCAGCTTTTTGTGTCTACCTTAGGTTTAGGTTCCAAGGTACAGTGAGAAGGTTGTGTGCTTGCTTTCCAGTTAGCGGAAAAACAATACCTGATTAGGTTTAGGTTTATTAATTTGATAGTTTAGATGCACATACAGAGATACAGCGTGGAAACAGACCCTTCGACCCACCGTGCCTACCAGCGATGACCTCATACATTAACACTGTCCTACACACTAGGGTCAATTTACAATTTTACCAAAGCCAATTAACCTACAAAACTGGACATCTTGGGAGTGTGGGAGGAAACCAGAGCACCCGGAGAAAACCCATGCGGTCACAGGGACAACGTCCAAACTCCGCACAGACAGCACCCACAGTCAGGGTTGAACCCAGGTCTCTGGCGCTGTAAGGCAGCAATTCTACCGCTGTGCCACAGAAACCCTCCCACCTCTTTCTCCCCATCTCTCCCCCCCCCCCCCCCCCCCCCCCCACCACCGTCCCTTTCCTCCCCTGTGCCACACCTGAACTCCCACTTATTTCTCTCCTGCCACTTTCCACCCTTGGCTTTACAATCTGAAACTCTTCAAACCTATCTCACACCTTTCTTTCTTACCTCTTGATTTTGTTCCAACCATCTGCCTATTATAACCCCCCCTCCGTCACCTGCTTTGACCTATTACCTGACATGCTTTGTCCTGTCTCCCTTTTTCCAGCTCTCTTCTTCCCCACCCCCTCACAATCAGTGTGCAGGACTTGACCCAAAACGTCACCTATTGATGTTCTCCAGGGATGCTGCCTGACCCCCTGAGTTACTCCAGCACTGTGTCGTTTTTTTTTAAATGTATGGACAGATATGGAAAGGAAGGGATTGGGGGATAGGGTCAAATGCAGGCAAATGGGACAAGCCCAATATGCCAACTTGGTTAGCATGAACTAGATGTGCCAAAAGCCCTGCCTCTGTATTATACAGCTCTATGGCTCTATGATGGAGATGGGTTTGATTTGAAGTAAGTTCATGTAAATTTCTAACCCCTTTGCTTCCTTTCAAACTCCTTTCTTATCTTTCAAAGCCTTTCTCACGAATCACTAGTGATCAGAATATATAGAAATTTGTAGATTTAGTTTTAGATACTAGGTTATTCCTTTTGTTAAAGTAGTTTGCAGAAATGAATCAGTCTAAATACTTGAAATTAAGTGAAACAAAATCAAAAACACCCTTACCGCAGATTTTCCAATAGATTGTTGTATTTCATTAAGAAAGTCCAGTTGTTGCTCTGCATCTTCTAGCTGTCCTTTGATTAGTTGGCATCTTATAATGCCTGCAATTGTGACGAGCAATGAAAAATAATCTTCTAGTCAAATAAAGGATTTCCCATTTACACGTACCCATAAAATGACCAGTTTGCTGTGTGTGTGTGTGTGTATGTGTATGTGCGTGTGCGTGTGTGTGTGTGTGTGTGTGTGTGTGTGTGTGTGTGTGTGTGTGTGTGTGTGTGTGTGTGTGTGTGTGTGTGTGTGTGTGTGTGTGTCTCAAACTCCACGCAAACTGCTCGGCCACCCTGCAACCCAACTCTCCCTCCCTCCCTCCGCCCACTCCAGCTCAGCCGCCGCTTGGCTGTCCCCGTCCTGCCCACCCGTTGCTGCCGCTCGACCCGTCCCCTCCCTGCCTACGCGCCTATCTGCCTGCCTGCTCGCTGCTGCCCACGGGCCGGGATGGAGTCGGTGTTTGTCACGGTGGGCACCAGGAGTTTCGACAAGCTGGTGGAGAAGATCTCCTCCAAGAGGGCCATGAGGGTGAGTTACCACAGCGGTGGCGGAGGAGACGGACGGTCGCAGCCATTCACCAGGGGGGACGGGTAGACGGGACGGTCATTCCCGCAGGGGGCGGGCAGGGGAGAGGGGTGAGTGAGGGAGAGAGAGACGTGACCGGGTCTCCACTGAACCCCCCCTCCCCCGTGGCCGCCGCTGGTGGTGGGGGAGATGGTAGACAAGTTACTGTGGGGAGGGGAGAGAGGAGTTTGTGAGTGAGGTGGGAGAGGCCGCCGTGCAGAAGGGGCGTCACCGTCCCAGCCGTGGCGTGGACTGACAGGAGAGGAGACCAATCTGGTGGGTGGGGAGGGGCAGGGCGGTTGGGGTGGGGGGGAGGGGCAGGGCAGTTGCGGTGAGAGGGGGAGGGGGGTGGGGGGTGTGAGGGGGAGGGGCGGTCGGTGCGCTGGAGTTCCCCTCCCTTCTGGAGTGGCCCGTCCTGCCTTGCGAGTGCATTGTGACGTCACTCGGATTTTTTTTCCCGAAATGGGTGAGTTTGAAGAAATCGGACTGCTTTTAAAATTTCAAGGATTAATAACTTCGGAAATATAGGAAATGAGACGGGAAGATGTTTATCGCCACCACAGGAAAAATGTGAGTAGGATGTGTGAAAATGGGAAGGCTGTGGCCGAGCATTTGGAAGAAGAAAGGAATTAACCAGATTGACACAGAGACACATCGTGGGCACAAACAAGATGAAGACTTTTAGTTATATAGAGATAGATGTTTTTATACAAGGAGTGATGTGTGCCATAGAACGTGCTGCCGGGGGTAGTGATGGAGGCAGATACGATAGAGGCATTTAAGAGGCTTTTAGATAGGCACATGAATATGCAGGGAACGGAGGAATCACATGCAGGTAGATGCAATTAGTTAAACTTGGCTTCATGTTTGGCATGGACACCAAAGGGCCAGTTCCTGTGCTGTACTAGGTTCTATGTCTTCACTTTCCCCAAGCACAACCTCACACACGCAAAAGAAAAGGTAATTTCGCAAAAAATGCAGGTGAAAAGAATCATACCCGTTACTGCAGGGATACTAGTTTCATCCAGTGACATTGCTGTTTTGTACCATCTCACTGCTTCTTTCATTTTTCCTTGTAATATCATCTGATAGCCAAGCTCATTTGCAATCTCCGCATTATCCGAGGACATGCTGAACGCTCTTTCAACCAAGGTGTACGTCTGTTGAAGGATGATCTGGTTTCGCCCACACTGTATTAACGTAATTTGATGAACAATTGTCAAACTTGATTAATTACAGTAATTCACATATTAGTTTTGTATTTTCTCGGATGAATGTGTTATTTTAGCAACCATGTACTACATTAGTACTACATTATTGACCACACAGTCCATATTTAATACAAGTAGTTCTGTTATAATATGATAGTTGCATTGCTAAGACACCTCGTGTAAAATAAAATTACTTTATAAAAACAATTGTGTCAATGGGGGAATGTGGGTTGGGGGCTAGAGAGTTTCAGACTTGCAAGAAAGTTAATTTTTCCTTAAGGATTTTCAAAAATAAAGGTCATTTCAAAAGCAATAACTAAAGATTGCATGTTACTTTGTTTAATACTGTACCTTGGCACAAGTGTCAATAGAAGCAACCGCTTATCATTTACAAAGGCCTGTTAAATTAGCAGCTGTGTTCTTATAGCCCATGGCATCTGAATGCTGCGGGAAGTAAGATGGAAACAGTTTTTTGCCCTAGACAGGTCCACCACTGATTTTCCGGCACCCTTAGTTCCAGAGCCATTCTGGACTGTCCATTTTGCTGGGAAGCCAAGATACTTGCCCGCAAAGTTGGCATTGGAAGTCGGCTATGGAAAATGATCTGCTGGCTATGGCTGGTCCGGAAATCCAGAACCCCGGCAACAGGGGACAAATTCCACCGCCGATCGGGTGCAGAGGTCCCGATGAGGTCGAGATCATCCGCCTCACCTGGCCTAGGCGCCACAATTATGAGGGAATTCCAGAGGAATTGCAAGTGCATTCTTGTAATTTTGTCCGGATTAAAGGAGGTGCCGGACACTAGTTGCCAGAAAATCAGTGGTGGACCTGCACTGTTTAAATTCAGGACAACTTTTTTTTTTGCTGCATGTCAATTTCCAAAGTAACTTTTAAGTGTTTCTGTCATTCCCTGGGCTTTTTAAAGCTCATCTATTCGCTCAAAAATTAAAACAATTGGGGAAAGAAATCTCAAAACAAATATATTAATATGCTTACCATTCTGCTGAAAACCAACGCCACGTTGAAGAAAACATAAGGATTGTGAGGTTCAAGGCGATCCAGTACACTGATTAGATCACCAAGTCGATTGCCAGCCTGAAAAAGATCATAACAATTATGAATTTTTATTCACAGACTTCTGAATTGCAACACCTGGGAAAATCTGTGCTTACACACTATTATATTTAAAATTTAACGTTCGCCTCAAGCGCCATAAAATAATTGGCAATGCTTGGTTTAGTTTAGAGATACAGCATGGAAAGGGGCCTTTCGGACCACTGAGACCACGCCGACCATCGATCGCACCCGTTCACACCAGTTCTGTTATCCCACTTTCTCATCCCTACACACTAGGCACTAGGGGCAATTTACAGAGGCAAATTAACCTACAAACCCACATGTCTTTGGGATGTGGGCAGTGCTTGCTCAAAGGGCCGAATGGCCTCCTTCAGCACCTATTTTCTATGTTTCTATGAAACCAAAGCACTCGGAAACCCACGCAGTCACAGAGAGAATGTGCAAACTCCACACAGACAGCAACCGATGTCAGGATCGAGCGTGTGTCACTGGCGCTGTAAGACCTTCTTTGTCCTCCCGCGGTCGATTCATCCGTTGACAAGACGATCTTGACTCCTGTAGCAGGCGGTCTGGCCCTCCTCGTCGGGGCGATCAAGCTCCCGCATCGGGAGGATCTCAGCTCCCCCGCACCGGGCGATCGGACCTCGGGTCGAGACTAGTCGAACCTCCTGCGACTTTGGAGCCACCCGTCATCAGCCTCTACCAGAGACTGCGAGCTCCTCAATGGTAAGTCCACAGCCTTGCGGTGGGGCTCAAAGTCAGTCTCCATCTCCATGGTGTTAGGCCACAGAGTGACTGGAGACATGATCAGCAAAAAAAAATCGCATCTCCAGCAAGGTAAGAGATCGAGAAAAAGGTTTTCCCCGACCCCGACCCCTCCCACATAAAACAAACCAAAGAACATTAACACATACTTTTTAAAACACACTAAAAATAACAAAAAAGACGAAAAGACAGACAGACCGTAGGCGAGGCTTCTATTGCTGATGGTGCCACCGGTGTGAGGGCCTTCGAACAATTGATATTATGGATTCTTACTTTGGAATCACCCCAAGGCGTTCGAGAAGAATCGGGCCAGTCAACTTGTCAGACCACGACTTCACTGATGACATCGTCCCGCTGTCAGACCAGATTAGGGAGGCAAAGGAGCTGCTCGGCAGGGTCGAGATGGAGTGCAAGAAAGTGGGTCTCCACCTGGTGGCCATGAGCCTCTCAAGACCAGTGGCGGTGCATCTCTCAAGAGAGTGAAGGACCAAGTAACTGGGAGCGAGGTTGCAGAGCTCGGAGAATTACATCAAGGTCCGGAAAGCGCTCACATGGAAAGCCTTCAATAACATGGGAAATCTGGACGTCTCGGATGTCTAAGGGTCGCAAGCTGAGATTCTTCCATGCAACTGTAGAGATCATATTATTGTACGGGTGTGAGGCATGGAGTCTCACTCGAGCACTGTCCAAGTCTCTCGATGTTACCTACACCCGAATGCTCAGAAAAGTTCAAAATGTCAGTTGGAGGGACCACATCACCAATGCCCTGCTCTATGGGGAGAATCCACCTCTGACCGAGAAGATCAGGTCGAGAAGGATGAGGCTCGCTGGTCACTGCCACCCCCACCCAGAAATGCCAGCAAACAAGGCTGTGCTGTGGGAACCGACCCATGGAAGAGGTGCCCGGGACCCCAAACAAGATGATGCTGAAGACGTTGATGGAAGACGCATGGAAGACAAAAGAGGAGCTTGCCAGCTGCATGGAGGACAGAGATGTGTGGTGCGACCATCACCGTGCCCGTCGGAAACCAGCACCACTGCGTCGCTAATGTTTTCAACGATGATGATGATTACTTTGGAATTGATGCAGATTTTCAAACTTGGCACGAGATGCATGTCGGGTATCTCCACAATAATGTATTCAATTCACAAACTTTAAGACCAACATTCTTATCCAGTGGGAGAAAAATGTTTCCAACAAACATACATATTTTATACTGCAAAAACTGGGTTTAAAACATTAATGTATGGTTTGCTGAAATAGGACGGGAATGCTGTTTTGAATTTTGCTACGAATGAGAAATGTGAATAGACTTAATAAAAATACAGCAATTTGTACTAGTAGCAAGTGATGAGATGATCAGTGTAGGTATGATTAATTATTATAACTTTCTTACCTCTTTAATATTTCCCTCTCTGCACAATAAATGGACAGCCAACATCTTTAGTGCTTCAAAATTATTACTCTCCTTCTCCAACACTCTGCAATAGATTTCAAAATACATTTTAAATTACAATTAAATAAATTGAATCTTAATCTTAATTTCACCAAATTTTTGAGAAATATTTCACGATAAATTGCACATACAGAGATATTACATTTACAGTTCATCAGAGTGAAAGCAGCCTATTTTGGAAACAGCCTATATGCATAAGCAATCACATTTACAACACATCTGTTTTTAATGAAGGTGGAGATCAACATTTCCTGCATCTTTCCCATTTGCATTTTGCAATTCAATTAATTTTATTTATATTTTTGTTCTCTAAACTTATGGGTACCACAAAATCCCCAGCAAAGGATTCTACTCCTGCTCCTGCTATAAAGGAGAAGCCATTGGCAAACCGTTTCTGAAGAAGCAAGGGGAACCTACTATGAGTGTGCTCTTACAACAATAAACATATTCATTTGTTTTAGCTAAAATTTCAAACACTGGAGAATTTTTAAACATAGACTCAACTAGTTTCACTTTTATTAGGCTTCTAAGTACCATTCTCACACAAACAATGTTGTACCATCAATACCCTAATCTCACTTTATTTCTATCTGCCTGAATCCTGGCGATGAACAGACAGGAAGCTGAACAACTCTGGCCTCAGGTGAGTATGAGAACATAGCTTGTTGAGACCCTAGGTGAGATCTTCCTTCACTTTTTACTTCCTTCTCCTGTACTATTATTGTTTGTTTGTTTTATAGTTTATATATATTACTGAACTTTTTTCATTGTTATTTATTATGGTGTTTACAGAGTACTATGTTTACATATCTTCTGTGCTCCTACAAGTAAGAATTTCATTGTTCCATTTATGGACAGATGACAATAAAACAACCTTCACTCTTTCTCCACATCAGAATATCAGGCATCAAACACCCAGGCAGTCTCTTTCCTGCTATCTTAACACAGGACCAGTGCCATAAATAGACTGGACTTGCTTAGTCAGGGAATCACCAAAAAAGAAGCAAAGCAGGAGTAGGCTGTAGGTTGTGGGGGCGGAGGGGGGGGGGGGGGGGGGGGGGGGGGGGGTTTGGAGGGGGTGGGGAGGGGTTGGGGGGGGGGGGGGGGGGGTGTGTGTGGGGCAGGGGGGTGTGTGTGTGGGCGGGGAGTGGTTGTGTGGGTGAGATGGGGGGGGGGGGGGGGATGAGGGGGAGAGTAAGCTCGGAGAAAAGATGGGGAAAGAGCCATGGGGGAGAGCCACGCGGATTTTAAGATTTTTAATCCTCGCTAACTTTTATGGCATTCAACCGATCGGAACGAAACTTGGTACACTCGCAGCACAGGAGATCGGTGAGTGAACTGGAGAAAAATCGTAGTGCTATCGCGAAACATTTTTGTGCAAATAAAAGGACCGTCAAACCAGAAGATAACCAGATCATAGTTTTAGTTATGTTTAGATAGGTAGATTATCTTGCTTGGCACTTTATGAAAAGTGTTCTGAAAGTCCAAATATTACTTCCTCCCCATCTATCCTGCTACTTTCCACCACAAAGCAGTCAAAGATTTGTCAAACATGATTTCACTTTTATAAATCCCAGTTGCATCTGTTCAATTATATGAGTGTGCCATTTCCTTATAAATCCTCATATTTTCGTATTTGCACGCCAGCAATAATGTCCTCCCTCAAATTAGGAGACCAAAATTGCACACAATACTCCAGGTGTCATCTCACCCGGGCCCTGTACAACTGCAGTAGGACATCTTTGCTCCTAAACTCAAATCCTCTCGCAACGGCCAACATTAGCTTTCTTCACTGCCTGCTGTACCTGCATGCTAACTTTCAGTGACTGATGTACAAGAACATCCAGGTCTCGTTGCACCTCTCCTATTCCTAATCTGACACCATTCAGATAATAATCTACTTTCCTATTCTTGTCACCAAAGTGGATAACCTCACATTTATCCACATTACATTTAGAGGGATGTGGGCCAAACGCAGGCAGATGGGACTAGTGTAGCTGGGACATGTTGGCTGGTGTGGGAAAATTGGGCCAAAAGGTCTGTTTCCACGCTGTATCACTCCATGACTCTAGGCTGCACTAGATGCATGCAAAGAACTTGTTATCATATTGCACGTATTCTGACCTGGAAATGACAGCTACAGTACAACTATAGTCTGAGATTCTCCGTTGGTTATACACGGGCTACTTTCTGGTCTATTATAACTGCAACCATAGTCATGCACAGATAAAGTTTAACAGAACAAAGCACAAAATGCTGGAGGAACTCAGCGGGGAAGGCACATCTGTGGAGGGTTGACAAAAATAGCTGGAGCAACTCAGCGGGACAGGCAGCATCTCTGGAAAGAAGGAATGGGTGACGTTTCGGGTCGAGACCCTTCTTCAGACTGGTTTTCAACCCGAAATATCACCCATTCCTTCTCTCCAGAGATGCTGCCTGTCCCTCTGAGTTACTCCAGCTTTTTGCGTCTATCTTCGGTTTAAACCAGCATCTGCAGTTCCTTCCTACCCATCTGTGGAGGGAATGGACAGGTGACCCGTTGGGGTCAGGACCGTTAAAGAAAACTTTAAAACACAACAGTTTTCTTTAACAGGACCCTTCTTCACACTCTTCACTACAACACTTAGTGCTCATTTTGTGCACAGACGCTGCCTGACCACTGAGATACTACAGCACTTTGTTCAAGATTCCAGCATCTGTAGTTGCTTGAAACTAACATTTAACAGAAATGCTGTTATGTTAATTGAACATCTTTACCTGTGGACTGTCTCAATTGTCTGTTCCCAATCCTGCAAGGCTAGTTGTAGCTCTATCTTCTTTACAAAAGCAGGCAGGAAGCCAGGAAAATGAACTATTATTTGGTTTACCATTTCCAAAGCCCCTGAGAAGTTCTGTCGCATCTCAAAGTACTGTGCCTATTGACAAGAAATAATATTCTGAAGTCACAAGTAAGCAAATGGAATAACTCCATGCCTTAACTGCTTCATACTTTTAGGGTGGATAGTTTTAGTCACCATCAAATCTTAGAAAATAGCTGAATATTATCATGAACTTAGTTTAGAGATACAGCATGGATACAAGACCTTCTGCCTACTGAGTCCACACCGACCTTCAATCACTCGTTCACACCAGTTCTATATAATCCCACATTCTCAGCACTCTCTGCACACTCGGGGTAATATATGGAGGCCAATTAACGTACAAATCTGCATGTCTTTGGTTTATGGAAGGAAACCGGAGCACCCGGAGAAAACCCAACTCTACATAGAAAGCACCCAAGGTCAGGATTGAACCCGGGTCTCTGGAGCTGTGAGATAACAGCTCTACCAGCTACATCACTGTGCCTTCCCTTAATGATGACAATCGTCATTTCATAACAACTTTACAATATGAATAAACCCAGTGCACAGAAATTTTTTCAACCTCGAATCCAAAGTGGCAGCATCTTATTCTACATTATTTAGATGATTAGAAATCGATGGACTCCCAGAACAGGAAGTGATTTTTATGCAATAATGTGGTCTACTTTTTGTTGCATCTTCCTCGTCAATTGTGTTGGTGCACTTGGTATTGACTGAGCCCAAACAGGTTACAAAAATGGAGGTACACAGCCAACTTTAGTTCCATTAAATTAAGTGTCTGTTGATAATAGGCACTAAAAGAGCGTTATAGCCCAAAGAATGTAAGTTTGTTTGAATGCACTGAACAATAAAAATCATGATTCCAGGAAGGAATTGTGACAGGGAAAGAGACAAAGAAGGCATACAAAGGAGGGAAAAAAAGACATTTCAAAGGAAACGATTTCCTTTGTTGGGTTTTCGTTGAGAGAAAATTGAATAACCTAATATAATGAGATTGTTTGTGTAATTTGATTTGAGGAACCTATTAACTGTTCCTTTACTTCTCTAGAGAACATGGATCGGGAATGTTTCAGGTCAGGACCACCCCTGATCCATGAGTTATTCCAGCACTTTGTGTTTGCAGTTCCTTGTTTCCACATATAACTGTTTCGTTATCTTTTACTGTGAACATACTGTCAAAAGCAATGTGAAATGCACTCTGATTAAATTAATGGGCTACTTTTTTTGGGTTATGATTTATTCAAGCTGAGATATTGACACGGTTAGCTACTTGATCAATGAGATATGTAAAAGGTTGCTGAGGGAAGGGAGGAAATTGCAGGCACCCCGATCATAATTTTCCAAACATCTAAAGATTCTGACAGAGGTGTTTTTTTGATGAAGTTTGGAAAGAGATGCTGCAACAAATATGATATGAAAAGGCATTTGTAAAGGTGCACCCAATTAGTTTGTCATCAAGTCTGAAGGCCATGGAATAAAAGGAACTGTAACAGTACGGATACAAACTTGCCAAAGTAACAGAACTTCATTATAGAGTCATAGAGTGATACAGTGTGGAAACAGGCCCTGAGGCCCAACTTGCCCACACCAGCCAACATGTCCCACCTAGTCCACCTACACTAGTCCCACCTGCCTGTGTTTGGTCCATATCCCTCCAAACCTGTCCTATCCATGTACTTGTCTAACTGTTTTTTTAAACGTTGGGATAGTCTCTACCTCGACTACCTCCTCTGGCAGCTTGTTCCACACACACACCATTCTTTATGTGAAAAAGTTACCCCTCAGATTCGTATTAAATTTTTCCCCTTCACCTTAAACCTATATCCTCTGGTCCTCGATTCACCAACACTGGGCAAGAGACCGTGCCTCTACCCGATTTATTTCTCTCAAGATTTTATACACCTCTATAAGATCACCCCTCATCCTCCTGCGCTCCAAGGAATACAGTCCTAGCCTACTTAACCTCTCCCTTTAGCTCAGACCTTCAACTCCTGACACCATCCTCGTAAGTCTTCTCTGTACCCTTTCCAGCTTGACAACATCTTTCCTATAATATGGTGCCCAGAACCGAACACAATACTCTAAATGCGGTCTCACAAATGTCTTATACAACTGCAACATGACCTCCCAACATCTATACGTGATACTCTGACTGATGATGTGCCAAAAGCCTTTTTGACTACCTTATCTATGTGTGACTCGATCTTCAAGGAGCCATGCACCTGCACTCCTAGATCCAAATTTGTACAAATTGGTATATTTCTTGAATCAAGGGAAATTTGTGGTGGAGTTCACTGGGGGCTGATATTAGCATTGTTCTCTTAACATATTAATGATTTTGACGTGGGGTATAGCATACAATTTCCACATATGCACATGACTTTGAATCCTAGTGAACTGTAACGATAGCAGTGGACTTCAGGAAGAGGTAGGATGGTGAAATGGTTGGATAGAAAATGTGCCTGGAACATGCTGCCAGGGGTAGTGGTGGAGGCAGATATGATAATCACATTGAAGAAACTTTTGGATAGGCACATGGTTATATGGGGAATGGTGGGATATGGAGGAATGGGCTTGCATATGAAGTCCATAATTCCCTCAAAGTGGCAACATTACTAGATAGGAGGGGCAAAGTTCAAAGGAGATGTATCGGAGAAAACTTCGTGCCTGTTACATGCTATCAAGGGCGGTAGTGGAGGCAGATAAGAGTGCTGTTTAAGAGATTTTTATATAAGCATATGCAAGGAATGGAGGGATATGGATTATGTGCAGGCAGATAAGTTGGCATCATGTTTGGCACAGACATTGTGAGCCGAACGTTCCTGTGCTGCAGAGGACATAGATTTGAGGTGCAAGGGGAAAGATTTAATAGAAACCTGAGGGTGGTGGGTATACGGAACAGGCCGCGAGAGGAGATAATTAAGCAGGTACAATAACAACATTTAACAGATATTTAGACAGGTACATGGATAGAAAAGGTTTAGAAGCATATGCCAAATACAGGCAATTAGTATGTAATAAAAAGGAATTGCAGATGCTGGTTTATACGAAAGGTAGGCATAAAATGCTGGAGTAACTCAGCGGGTCAGGCAGCACCTCTAGAGAACATGGATAGGTGACATTTCAGGTCGGGAGAAGAGTCCCAACCCAAAACATCACCTATCTATCTTCTTCAGAGATGCTGCCTGACCCGGCATTATTCCAGCATTTTGTCTCTATCGCAGGCAAATAGGACTGGCTTAGATGGCGCATCCTGGTCGGTATGAGCGAGTTGGTCCTAAGGGCCTGTATTCATGCTGTATGACTCCACAACTCTAATTTCATTATTTTATTTCTATAGTATCTCTTAACCCCAGTTTTTAAACTCACTTTCCCCATCATGGCAAATATATCATTTCCATCCTGGATTCCTTCATCAAGGTATTTTATGGCCTTTTTAGCATTTGCGTCTCTCCCACTGGTTAGATCAATCCATCCTTTCAAGATTAGACCCTGGTAAAAAAGGTACATAGAATAATAATGATCACATGGCCAAATGGAGGAATGTGCAAGGCAACATCCTGTAACCATAACAGTTTAGAGGGAATCTGGATGAAAAGGATAACGAGTAGAAATTTGATTTGTCATACCATGCATGAAACACCCAGCTATGGGAAAGTCAGAATCTTGACAACACGAAGGGTCAGATTTAAAAAAAAACAGTGCTCGAGTAACTCAGTGGGTCCAGCAGCATCTATGGAGAACATGGATAGGTGATTTGAAGAGATTTCAAAGTGTCTGAAGAAGTATACCGACCCAAAACACAATCTATCCATGTCCTCCAGAGATGCTGCTTAACCAACTGAGTTACTCCAGCATTTTGTGCCTTTTTCTGTAAACCAGCATCTGCGGTTCCTTGTGTTTACAAAGAGTCAGATCTTTTGCTGCCATAAAGACTGGAAAACACTGCTTCTTCCAGAGGCACGAGGAACTGCAGATGCTGGAATCATGAGCAAAATACAGTGCTGGAGGAACTTAGCCGGTCAGGCAGCATCTGTGCAGGGAATGGACAGGAGCTCTTCCGATTGATCCTGACCTGTAACATCTCAGTCTGAAGCATGGTCCCGATCCACAACGTCATCTGTCCATTCCTTCCACAGTTACTGCCTGACCGCTGAGTTCCTCCAGCACTTGCCCTGCTTCTTCCAGCATGGTCCAGGGTGCTGATTCAGCTTAGAGCTGGATGCTTGCTCATCATTGTGGCCCACTGCAGTCAGCGTCTTTTACAACACAACTGCCCCCCTGCATGGGTACAGCAACTTTGACAGCTGCCAAGAGTCCGTCCTCATTCTCACCCTTACGTCTTAGCTGGTCGTTGCAGAATAACCCTCCAGGTTTCATCCCCCTTCGCCACATTTTCCTGTGGTTTACAAATTATTCTCCCATACATGTCTGTCAACTACCCTTTGATTCTTTCGTCACACCTATAATAAGAGGTAATTTCACAGTTTCCAATTAACATGCTGCCACATGTGTAGTGTGTGGCTGGAAACCAGAGCATCCAGAGAAATCCACAAGGAGAATGTGCAAACTCCACACAGAAAGCACCTGAGGTCAGGATCAAACCCTGATGCCTGAAAACATGAGGCATCAGCACTAACCGTGCTACTGTGCGATCATGTCATAATATTTTATCAATGAAAAGAAAAATTCATATTATAATTCCTGTTTCTAAATTGAAGAATTATCGAAAAAAATACACCTACAGAGAATATATAGCAAGTATACCGACCTTTCGTGATCCACTCGAAACCTTGATCATTCTGTCAACATATTCGCGAGCTTTGTCGTGACGCCCAATATGCCAAAGAAAGAGACTAGCAAAATACAATGCCATCTGCCCTGCAGTCTTCCGGTTCTCTTTGAGTTTGTTATCCAGTTCTTGAATGGTGTCACGATCTTTTATCAAGGCAAAATGTTAGTATATAAAATTATGAGAGGATTAGATAGGGTAGCCAGTCAGAACCTTTTTCCCCGGGGTGGAAATGTCCAACACATAACTTTATGGTGAGAGGGCAAAAGTTTAATGGAGATGTGTGGCGCAAGTTTTTTTTACACAGAGCGGAACGCCTTGCCATGGGGTGGTGGTGGCGGGCAATACGATAGTGGCGTTTAAGAGGCTTTTAGATAGGCACATGAGTGTGCAGGGAATAAAGGGATATGGATCATGTACAAGTAGATGAGATCAGTTTAGCTAGGCATCATGTTCGGCAGAAACATTGTGGGCCACAGAGCCCGTTCCTGTGCTGCACCTATGCTCTGCCAGCTGTGCCACTTTTCTCCTTGGCTGCATTGGTTGGAAAATATGCTTACCTGGAGCTGAACATTTTTTATGAGCATAGATTAAAGCCATGGTGGTGCAGAGTGAAACATCCTGCTTCTCCCTAACAACCTCAAGTTCACGGATAGCTTCTTGAATGCGATCTACATACACAAAATAGAGACAATTTAGAAATTATATAATTTGTCTCGTTATTATTTAATCTATGAATGTTATGAAAGTGCATTTGATATTTTCACTACACTACATTACCTTCCATAAGTATCCCATAAGCACGGAAGAATAGGAACACCGCATCATTGCCATATTTTTTCATACCCACATCTGCAGCAATCTGGATATGATTAAAGTAATTTTTTTGGCAGTAGTAGTTTATTAGTGCCTGCAAATTCAAAATAGTAAAATAAATGTACTTAATTCAACTTTACCTAATCTTCCACAAGCCACCAATTCCTCCATAGCCCATCCTTTTCAGGTGGCATTTTTCTTTCATTTGATTGAACAAATCTACCTTCATAGAAGGTCAGAGGCTGTTATAATCTATGATTCCACCCACAGCATGTTGCAGCAAAACATTAAGATTGATTGAAAGCATGGAAACCGGCCCTTTGGCTCACCGTCACACACCCCGGGGCTTGAGACACAGTTTCTCCACACACCCACTCCCCCCCAAAAAAAACCCCAATTCGCCACAAGGCCAGTCCCTTTCCACCCCCCACTCACATCCAGATATCTTTGCTCACATCAGGGCTTGGAACAGATTCTTCCCACTCGCCCTGGGGACATATCCCCCAAAACCCCCCACTATCCCGAGATAGATCATGCCATGCTCTACTCCCCCCCGGGGACAGACCCCTCACCCTGGCCCGGACGCAGATCCCCTCTTCACTTTACCTGGTCACATACCCCTCTCTTCTCACCTCCCTCCACAGGCCTTGACACTGACACACAGATCTACCCCCTCCCTCTCTCACCAGGGTGGCCGGGTCCTGCTCCGCCATTGCCGCTGCACCGGCCCGGGGTTGCTCCCAGTCACAGGCCCGGGGCTGGTGCTGTGGTCGGGGGTCGGTGACTAAAGCTCGCGCTGCTGCGGGTCGCTCGGGGGCGCCTCGAGGCGGCGGGTAACGGCGGGGGGGGGGGGGGGGGGGGGTGATGTGACGCGGAGGAGACCCGGGGACTGAAGCTCGTCGCCGTCGCCGCCGCCGCCCGTCTCCCTGGTAACCGCCGGCCGCCGAGCCATCGATCGATCGGTGGGCGGGTCGGGGCCGCTCCGCTCATCGACTGCTCCGGGTCCGCACCGGGCGGAGAGACCCACACCCGGAGAGACCCCCACACCCGGAGAGACCCCCACACCCGGAGTCACCCCCACACCCGGAGTCACACCCGGAGAGACCCCCACACCCGGAGAGACCCCTACACCCGGAGAGACCCCCACACCCCGGAGAGACCCCTACACCCGGAGTCACACCCGGAGAGACCCCCACACCCGAGTCACACCCGGAGAGACCCCCACACCCGGAGTCACACCCCGGAGACCCCCCCACACCCGGAGAGACCCCCCACACCCGGAGTCACACCCGGAGTCACCCCCCACACCCGGAGTCACCCCCACACACCGGGAGAGACCCCACACACCGGAGTCACACCCGGAGTCACCCCCACACCCGGAGAGACCCCCACACCCGGAGTCACCCCCACACCCGGAGAGACCCCCACACCGGAGTCACACCCGGAGTCACCCCCACACCCCTGAGAGACCCCACACCCGGAGTCACACCCCGGAGAGACCCCCACACCCGGAGAGACCCCACACCCGGAGTCACACCCGGAGAGACCCCCACACCCGGAGAGACCCCACACCCGGAGTCACACCCGGAGAGACCCCCACACCCGGAGAGACCCCCACACCCGGAGAGACCCCCACACCCCGGAGAGACCCCTACACCCGGAGAGAGACACCTACACCCGGAGAGACCCCCACACCCGGAGAGACCCCCACCCCGGAGTCACACCCGGAGAGACCCCTACACCCGGAGAGACCCCCACACCCGGAGAGACCCCCCCACACCCGGAGAGTCCCCACACACACCCGGAGAGACCCCTACACCCAGAGAGACCCCTACACCCGGAGAGACCCCTACACCCGGAGTCACCCCCACACCCGGAGAGACCCCTACACCTGGAGAGACCCCCACACCGGAGCCACCCCTACCCACACCCGGAGTCACCCCTACCCACACCCGGACCCACCATTACCCACACCCGGACTCACCCCTACACCCGGACTCACCCCTACACCCGGACTCACCCCTACACCCGGAGTCATCCCAACACCCGGAGTCACCCCTACCTGTACACGGAATCACCCCTACCCCCATCCGGAGACACCCCGACCCACACCCGGAGTGACCCTTGCACCCGGTGTGACCCCCCTCTCACACCCAAAGTCACACCCACACCTGGAATCACCCCCAGTCAGCACTAGGAGTCTTCCCACCATCTACACCCAAATGCACACACTCTCCCAACAACGACACCCACACCCGGATCTCATCCTGACATTGGAGTCACCACCCGCATCTGGAGTCACTCCTTGCCCACACAAGGAGTCACTACCTCCCCCAAAACCTGGAGTCACCTCCACACCTGGAGTAACATCACCAACACCCAGATCTCACCCCCCTCCCCCTACCACCAAACAGCTGGAATCACCCCTCCAACATCAAAAGTCATCCCACCAACACCTGATCTCCCCCTCCACGCCTGGATCTCACCCCAAAACCCAGAGAGGTAAGTCTTCTATCAACTATGATGGAAGGGAAGGTGTAGCCCAGACGTGAAGGGGATGTCAGGAGCCCTGGTTGGACAGTGTTCTCATCTGAACAAATGTGCCAGAACTGCAAGAATTGGATTATGGAATAGGTTATAAGATACAAATTAGTATTAGTATTTGATTAGTACAGGTGCCAGAGGTTATGGGGAGAAGGCAGGAGAAGGGGGTTAGGAGAGAGTGATAGAACAAAATGACTGAATGGCGGAGTAGACGATGGGCCGAATGGCCTAATTCTACTCCTATTAGACTTATGACAAAGTATTGGAGTAACTCAGCAGGTCAGGTAGCTCTGGAGAAATGGATGGGACATTTTGGGTCAGGACCCTCCAGATCTCACCCCCCCTCCCCCTACCTCCAAACAGCTGGAGTCATCCCTCCAACATCAAAAGTCAACATATCAGGATGTATCACAGCTTGGTTTGGGAACAGCTCCATCCAAGACCGCAAGAAATTGCAGCGACTGTGGACGCAGACCAGAACATCACACAAACCAATCGCCTATTGAAGATAGACACAAAATGCTGGAGTAACTCAGCGGAACAGGCAGCATCTCTGGAGAGAAGGAATGGATGACGTATCAGGTCGAGACCCTTCTTCAGAGTTGCCCCCTGGCCACTCGCTCCCATCAGGCAATGGGTACATAAAACGCACAGCTCCAGATTCAGAGGCAATTTCTTCCCAGCTGTTATCAGGCAACTGAATCATCCTACCATATCTACCTCATTGGTGACCCTCGGACTTTCCTTGATCGGACTTTGTTGGCTTTAGCTTGCACTAAACGTTATTCCCTTGTTCTGTATTGTAATGTACTATAACACACTGTAAATACACTGTGCACTGCATGGCTCGATTGTAATCATGTATTGTCTTTCTATTGACTGGATAGCCGACAACAAAGAGCTTTTCACTGAATCTCGGTACACATGACAATAATCTAAACTGAACTGAATTTGATATACTTCTATCAGGTCTTCCCGAAACCCCTGGCATTCCAGAGAAAACAATCCAATTTGTCCAGCCTCTACCTGTAGCTAATAGCCTCTATTCCAGGCAGCATTCTGGTAAACCTGCTCTGCACCCTCTCAAAAGCCTCCACCTACTTCCTGCAATGGGGTGCAGGAAATGCACACAATACTCCAAATGCAACCTGATCAAAGTACTATAAAGTTGCATAATTACTTCCTGAACCTTAATACCCCCATAATAAACCCCTTGGGTAAATATATTACAAATGTAACCAATTTGCTTGTAATTTCCTTGAATTTCAAGTTTCAAGGTCTCAAGATTGAATACATCAACATTCAATTAAATATTCAATTATACAGCCCACTGTTTCTGAATGCTTGTTAATAATTAATATAGCAGTAGTTATTGTTATTTTCTGATTCATTGAGTATTATATGGTTATTATTTTCAAGACAGATCTGATCTGCAATGAAATCACCAAGGCCCCACAAGAGGGAGCCAAATGATCAAATGAACCCTATCAAAACTTAAAAAAACTGTCAGCAGCATTTAAAATGTAATCAAGCTAATCCTTCAATTAATCATTAATACAATGTTTTGTTAAATAGAAATGATGGAGCAATACCAATTTAGTTCAGTTTAATTTAGAATTACACCCCCTTAAGCCGACCATTGATAATACGTTCACACTAATTCTATGTTATCTCACTTTCTCATCCACTCCCTACACACTAGGAGCAATTTACAGTGGCCAATTAACGTACTAACCTGCACATGTTTGCATGTGTCTTGTGATGTGACATATATTCTTGATTAGCAAGGATGTCAGGGGTTATGGGGAGATAGCAGGAGAATGGGGTTGAAAGATAGATCACCCATGATTGAATGGCAGAGTAGACTTGATGGGTCAAATGGCCTAATTCTGCTCCTAGTACTTATGAATTTATACGTCACCCTTAATTAAGCTGATCAATTGTCCTGATTTCAACCCAGATAAAAACAAAGATTTTTTGTATTTTCAGCCGTTCATTTCAAACACACGTTTGAACAGCTAAATCCCCCAAGAATGCCAAACCTACAAAATAACATTGGTTGTCCCACGGAGTGGCACAGTGGCACAGCTGGTAGATCAGCTGCCTCACAACACCAGAGACCCAAGTTCGATCCTCACCTCGGTGTTGTCCGTGTGTGGAGTTTGCACGTTCTCTCTGTGACCACGTGGGTTTCCTTTGGTTGTTCCGGTTTCCTGCCACTTCCCAAAGAAATGCAGGTTTGTAGGTTAACAAACCTCTGTAAATTGCCCCCTAGTGTGTAGGTGAGGAGATGAGAAAATGTGATAGCATAGAACCAGTGTGAACAGGTGATTGATCGTTGTCACGGACCCAGTGGACCGAAGGACCTGATTCCATGCTGTATCACTAAAACTAACCCAAACTTGTTTGTAATTTCAGTGGCTGAGAAAATCTTCATTGTTATTATGTGGCCTAACATTGTAAAAGAAACCTGATTTATTTCAATGAGCGAGCCATGATTCATAAAGTTTAGATGAATTACTCATACAGCTCCATGCACAGGACAAAAAGTGAAATATTTTGGTAGCACTGGAGAGAGAAAGCCCTTAAGAATAAGAGAAAGTGTGGTCCATGCATTGTCTCACCAATGGGACAAAGCATTTTGAGATTAGATACAGACTTATCACCAAATGCACAGACAACATTCCATCTACTTCCTTAAAGGCTAAGGAAGTTTAGCATGTCCCCAACAACTCTCACCTTCGTCTTTTGTGTCCATCTTCCATGTTTCAAATGTTGACATCTTCCGGTGACAATCAGTGGGAGCCATCACTTGTTGCAATAGATGATGGTGGTAGCAGAATTAGGTCGTGGATATTTCCAGTTTCCAGCCCCACTACATGGACAGTTCTGCTATGGGGCCACAACTCTCGCCAACTTCTACTGACGCGCCGTGGAAAGCATTTTATTGGGATGAATCAGCATGATTTGGGAACAGCTCCAACCAAGACCACAAGAAATTGCAGAGAATTGTGGACGCAGCCCAGACCATCACATAAACCAACCTCCCTTCCATTGACTCCATCTACACTTCACTCTGCCTCAGCAAGGCCACCATCATAATCAAGGACGAGTCGCACCCCAGCAAATCCCTCTTCTCCCCTCTCCCATCAAGCGAGAGGTACAGAAGTTTGAAAACACACCTCCAGATTCAGGGACAATTTCTTCCCAGCTGATATCAGGCAACTGAACCATCCTACCAACAATTAGAGGGCAGTTTGAGCGACTACCTCATTGGAGAGCATTGGACAATCTTTGATCTTTTACTGGACTATCTTGCACTAAACATTATTCACATTATTTCATTTATCATGTATCTATACACTGTGGATGGCTCAATTGTATTAATGCATTGTCTTTCCACTGACTGGTTAGCACGCAACTAAAGCTTTTCACTGTACCGTTAAAAGCTTTTGTTGCGTGCTAACCAGCAAATGTGACAATAGACTAAACTAAACGACATTACACTTCATACTGCCTCAGAAAAGCAGCCAATATAACCAAAGACTTGTCCCACCCCAGTCATTCCTTCTCCCCACTCCCATCGGCAGAAGGTGCAGAAACATAGGACACAAAGTGCCAGAGTAACTCAGCGGGTAAGGCACCTTCTCTGGAGAACATGGATAGGTGATGTTTCGAGTTGGGACCATTCTTCAGACTTTGTAAGGAGGGGTGTAAGAAAGCTGAGAGAGAGAAGAGGTAGGACATAGCCTGGCAGGTAATAAAGCAGGAATCACAGATGGGGAGCCATGAGAGAGAGTCTCACAGAACTCCCACTGGAGAGAGGAGAAGAACTTTTACAAAGTAGGCCTACCTTGAGGAGATTTCGCAGTGGAGATGTCAAAATGTATAGAAAGGAACTTCCGGTATTGGTTTACCCAAAGGAACACAAAGTGCTGGAGTAACTCAGCAGGTCAGGCATCATCAAATGCGGGTCAGGCACTATCAGACTCAGGATCAGCTTCTTCTCCTCTGTTATCAGACTTCTGAACAGTCCTTCCATAAGCTAGGATACTATCCGATTCACCATCCTATTGCGGATATTGGACTTTGTCTGTGGAACTGATGCGCTACACTGCTGAGAACTATACTCTGCACTCTGTATCTTTCCCTTTACTTTACCTATTGTACCTGAGTTTCACTTGATTGTATTTATGTATGGTATTATCTAATCTCTTTAGATAGCATGCAAAACAAAGGTTTTCACTGTTCCTTGGTACACGTGACAATAATAAATGTTAACCTACCAATTCATGGGCGGCACAGTGGCACAGCAGTAGAGTTGCTGCCTTACGCGCCAGAGACCTGGGTTCGATCCTGACTATGGGTGCCTTCTTCATGGAGTTTGTTCATTTTCTCTAAGACCACGTAGGATTTCACCGGGTGCTCAGGTTTCCACCCAAACTTAAACGATATGCAGGTTTGTAGCTTAATTGGCTTTGGTAAATTGTAAATTGTCCTTAATATGTAGGATAGTGCTAGTGTATGGGGTGATCACTGATCATGGTGGGCTGAGGGGCCTGATCCAAACTGTATCTCTAATCTAATAAATTAAACTAAGTAGAAGGCATGTGATCAGTTACTGTGACATTGCCCTCCCTGCCTGTTGCTGTGTTTTATAGACCTTTGTCTTTGGTTGGTAAATACCCAATCTAGTGGTTTTATGCTAAAGCATCCCTCTTATTCAGTTAAAGCTTTAGTTTCCATGGTAACGGTTCCAGAAGAAAGCCAATCATTTCCAATTACTGCGCTCCTTGAGAGGCCTTCTGGGTGTCTTTTCCCAGGCTTTAACTATCTCCATCACATTACCTGATGCAACATTACCTCCCACAATATCGTCACTATATCCTTCAGTTGGTATATCTATCAGTTCGTCTTCTCACTCAGGCCCCTGGTTGCCATGGAGACAGCCTTGGGGGCCACTGTGGAATTCTCTGCCACAGAAGTGGAATTATCTGCCACAGAAGGCAGTGGAGACCAATTTACTGGATGTTTTCAAGAGTTAGATTTAGCTCTTTGGGCTAAAGGAATCAAGGGGTATGGGGAAACAAGCAGGAACAGGGTACTGATTTTAGATGATCAGTCATGATCATATTGAATGGCAGTGCTGGCTCAAATAGGCTACTCCTGCACCTATTTTTCTATGTTTCTAACCCTGCTGCCATAGAGACTATCCAGGAACTAGCTTCATTATCGCTAAATACATTAACACAAAGGCTACCGTGGCCCTATAGATCCTGTGGTGAGGGAGTTTTCACCATGTGAATGTTCTAGTGGGCTGGTTGTTTCTTATCCCAGACTGCTAAGCACAAACCAGTTGTGACTTATCCAATGATGCAGAAATTGACTTATGTGTTACAGTATCCTGCTCAATCCATCTCAAAGCAGCACAGGGGCGCAGTGGTAAAGTTGCTGCCTCACAGTGCCAGAGACCTGGGTTCGACCCTGAATACGGGTGCTGTCTGCAGGGAGTTTGTACGTTCTCCCTGTGACCGCGTGCATTTTCTCTGGGTGCTTCGGTTTCTCGCACTCCAGAGATGTACAGGTTTGTAGGTTAACTAGCTACTGTAAATTGTCCTTAATGTGTAGGATAGAACTCGTGTATGGGTCATCGATGGTCGGCATGGAGTCGGTAGGCTTGTTGGCAAGCTGTATCTTTAAACTAAACAAAATCATGATGGGCATGTATAAAGTGACAGTCTCAACTTACAGTCTTTCCCCCAGGGTAAAGGATTCTAGAATTAGAGGCACAGACTTAAGGGGAGAGATTTAAGAGGAACCTCAGGGGCAACCTTTTCACATAGAGGGCAATCCTTACGGCACCGCTGCATCACATGATTCCAAAAAGTCGATGAAAGGAGACCAACTCTTTGAGAATTGGTCATATTTATCTATTAGTCGGAGTCTCATTTCTGTATGTCCGTTTCTGGAAGGAGCTGCCAGTGGAAACTATAGAAGCAGAGTTTTAAAAGACATTTGGACAGGTATATGGATAGGCAGGGTTTAGAGGGCTGTTGGCCTAATGCAGACAAATGGGACTAGCCCAATATGCCAACTTGGTTGCATAGACAAGGTGGACAAAATGCCCTGTTTCCGTGCTGTACAGCTCTCTGTTTGTGAGGGTGCAAAGCTGGATGTTACATTACAATCCAAAAAGATATCGAATTAGGATCCAGTTACATTAAATCTCATGGGCAGGTGAAGAAGAAAAAAAGTAAAAAGTGTAATGGAAAGAAAGGCTAGATTCAGATGGCTAGAGAATAAAGGTTATGTTGCAATTCTACAAATTCCTTGTTAAGCTACCCATCAGGTGCTATGAGCAGTTTTAAGCACCACATCATGGAAAAAAATATATCAACCCTGATGGAAAAGGCAGCTTAGACTTACCAGAAAGATAGCTGGACTTCAAAGACTGAGTCACAAGGAGATATGTTGCAAACGTAAGGGCTGGTAGAACTACTGCCTCACAGTGTCACAGACCCAGTTCAATCCTAACCTTAGGTGCAGTCTGTTTGGAATCTGCGCATTTTCCCTGTGCCCGCAAAGTTTTCCTCCCACATCCCAAAAACTTGCGGGTTTGTAGGTTAATTGGCCCTCTGTAAATTGCCGAGTATAGGGAGAGGAAGCAAAATTGGGATAACAGAATTAGTGTGAACGGATGATCGATGGTCGGCATGGACTTGGTGGGCAAAAGGACCTGTTTCCTTGCTGCATTTCCCTATGAATGTATATTGTGTTCTCGGGAATGGTTTGATAATTTTCCAAATGCCAAGTGGAACTGATTAAATTGATGGATCTCACGGCCAAAGGACATCATCTAAAACTTAGAATGAAACCTTCAGGAGGGAAGTCAAACTTTTCTACAAGGTGGGTAGAAACCTGCCACTTAATTTCACAAACGATAACTTATGCCAGGTCAATTGTTAGTTTTAAATCTAATATTAATAAACATATGTTAATTCAAGTAAAAAAAAAATTAAAGTGCTGGAGTTACATAGCGGGTCAGGCAGAATCACTGGAGAACATGGATAGGTGACGTTTTGGGTTGTGACCATTCTTCAAAGTCTGAAGAAAGATCCCGACTGGAAATGTCACCTATCAATCTTCTTCTTGTGTATGGCGTGCAGAGCCTAAAGTTGTAGACACCAAAACACTACATCTATTTCTTTGCACATGTCAGGTTGATTGCATTAGTCAAAACAGGGTGGACCACGTGAAGGTTGTAAAGCAGCATCTGCAGTTCCATGTTAATCTCAGGAACAGCTTCTTCCACTCTGACTTGGATAATGATCTGGCTTCTGAGCAGTTCTAACATCAGCCAGGGTACAGTCCTGATTCACCTCTGCCCCATTACGGTTATTGGACTTTGTCCATGGAACCTGCTCTACAATGCTAAGAACTGTATTCTGCACTCTGTATCTTCCCCTTTGCTCTACCTATTGTACTTGAGTTTGACTTGATTGTGTTAATGTATAATATTATGTGATTTAATTTGATTGCATGCAAAACAAAGCTTTTCTTTGTACCTCGGCACACGTAACAATAATAAACCTACATCTAATTAAAATATTAAGTGTTATGGTGAAAATGCAGGTAATTGGGTCAGAATTAAACGTCAGCCATTACAACGCTGAATGCCAGAACTAGCTCAAATAGATAACTACCCTTCTTTCTTTTATTAGCTACTTCTCTGAACGCCTCTCCAATTGCTCCAGTGAATCTGGGATCCCATTCAAAATAATGCTGCCAAGTTTATCAGTAAGTCATGATCTATATTTGCAATGTGGACCTCCCCATTTAGGGATAAGGCATTTGGTCGTCCAAATAAGCAAGTTACTTTTAGCATGATTAGTTTAGATTAGAGATATAGCACAGAATCAGGCCCTTCAGCCCACCGAGTTCACACCGTCAGTGATCACCCAGTACACGAGCACCATCCTTCACACTTGGGACAATTTACAATTTTCCCAAAACCAATTAACCTACAAACCGATGGGCAGTCACGGGAACAACTTACAAACTCCGTACACTCGCAGTCAGGATTGAACCCGGGTCTCTAGTGCTGTAAAGCAGCAACTCTACCTCTGCACCACTGTGCTGCCCCAAAGTTTGCACCACCAGCAAACCATTTGTAGTTGAGGAAAGACACAAGGTGCTGGAGTAACTCAGCGGGTCAGGCAACATCTCTGGAGAACATGGATTTGTGACGTTTCGGGTCGGGGCCCTTCTTCGTTTCAAGTGGAATCAGTCTGAAGAAGGGTCTTGACCCGGAAACATCACCTATCCATATCCTCCATAGATGCTGCCTGACTCTCTGAGTTACTCCAGAACTTTGTGTTCAACACAAGATTCCAGCATCTGCAGTTCCTTGTGTCTAAAGTTTGTGAATATGGTGAGAAAATCCCCACCAACTTGCAAGATATGAAACTCAGGAGGCAAGTTAAGATCATAAATATTGGAAAATATTATTTTTTCCCCAAATTGTACTACAGGTATCTAAGTTTAACTTAGTTTAGATACAGCATGGAACAAGCTCTTTGGCCCACCGTGTCCATGCCGACCGTTGATCACTCGTTTACATTAAGTCTATGTTATCCCACATTCTGATCCACTCACTACACACTAAGCAATTTACAGAGGCCAATTATCCTACAAACCTGCTCGTCTTTGGGATGTAGAATTTAGCCCACGCGGTCACTGGGAGAACGTGGAAAGTCCACGCAGCCAGCACCCGAGGTCAGGATCAAACAGGGGTCTCCGGAGCTGTGAGGCAGCAGCCCTACCAACTGCGCCACTGATCTGGAAAAAAAGATCATGCCCATCTCTTAATGGTCACTGCTGCACATCAATTGCATCTAGGTCATTGATGGGAAAATGTATATTTGTATTATTGGTTAATATTTAATTTTCAGTTGTCGTGTGAAAAGATCAAAAGTAATTGATCTGTAACTAATCAATAGCACATGATAATAATGCATTATAATTTGTAGCTGTAAAACATGAAAATAATTTCTGTTGATATCAATCACAAATATGATGATCAATAATTTAAGCATGATATCAACAATGATTATTGAATGGTATTATCAATTGTATTATTTGAGAATGTATCATTTTTGGAAACCAAATATATTTTCTTAGTTCTTAGTTGCAAACAGGAAAAGTCAAGCACAGGCTGGCAACATAAAATAATTTATGTATATGGTTTATGAATAATAGATGAAAAATACTGACATCCAATCCTTCATGTTGCAGCTCATTCTAGCATGAACTCACTCCTCCTCATCTTCCATTTTGCTACCAATTTTGGTAGGTTAATGTTTGTGATTCTGTTTGTTATTACACAGTAAGATTTTTACAGCATTAAAACATTCATAATTATGCTTTGCATTCTCGCTATTATAAAAAACCTAGCATCAATATGCATGATGTTAATACTGGGCTAGACCATATTTGCAGGAATTGAAATGCACTTCAAATATTGAGATGAAAAAAAAATACATCCCGAATCCGTATTTCTAGTGATTGATTTTGTAAATATATTTGCGCCAGTAATAGCAAATAATATTTTCTATATTAATCTCTAGTTTTCAGTGATTGATTTTGTAAATATATTTACCAAATCAATGGCTGGAAATGAATAATTAAATACTTTAATAACAGTGCCGTAATCTGGATCACAGCAGCCATGAATAGATAGATTTATATTTACTATGTTCATTTTTAACAAGCGACATTGTCTTTGCTTGCTTAAGTAAGAAATGTAGAAGATAAATTTAGCAACTGAAGTTTCCTAGCAACCAGGCATCACAGTGATGCAACCGTACAGCACCCAGTGTGTCTCACGTATTAGGATTTGGGTTGGTGCTAAATTAGACTGCTGTTTTATTCTTGCTGTGTCAGATTTTAACCAGGTTTGAATGAGGACACATCTTTTTATCTTAATTACTCAACTGAACCTATTGAAGCAACTCATCAGTGAGAAAAAATAAATCAAGTGTGTCCTGTTTTTGTTTATGTAATAGCAGATAATAAATTCAGTTCTTCAGTTTTTCATTCAGAAGGTGGTGGGTATATGAAATGAGCTGCCAGAGCAGGTAGTTGAGGCAGGTACGATAACAGCATTTAAAATTCACTTGGTCAGATACCTAGTTAAGAAAGGTTCAGAGGGAGACAGAAGGAACTGTAGATTCTGGTTTGCAACAAAAAGACACAAAGTGCTGGAGTAACTCAGCGGGTCAGGCAGCATCTATGGAGAACATGGATAGGTAATGCTTCAGGTTGGGACCCTTCAGACTTCGGACAGGTTTAGAGGGATATGGGACAAGCTTAGGTGGGTCATCTTGGTCGGCATAAAGGAAATTGTGTAGGAGCCGATTTGTTAGATTCAAGTGTTATCCATCAATCTTGACGAGGTCGTAAAATCTTGACTTGCACCTACAGCCGGATCAGGTAAGGAGAACATTTTCACTCAGAGGGTGGTGAAAATGTATATCTCCCCGTATCCCTTGATTCCGATCCTGTGACTTGGCCTCCACTGCCTTCTGTGGCAGAGAATTCTATAGATTCACAACTCTCTGTGTGAAAGTGTTTTTCCTCACCTCATCCCTAAATGGCCTTCCCCTTATTCTTAAACTGTGACCCCTGGTTCTGGACTCCCCCAACATCGGCAACAATTTTCCAGCATCTATCCTGTCCAATCCCTTAAGAATTTTATAAACAGAAAATGCTGACCTGCTGAGTTATTCCAGTATTTTCTATTTGGTTTAGCTTTTTAGTTTTACAGATACATTGTGGAAACAGCCCTTTCGGCCCACTGAGTCCATGCTGATCATTGATCACTCATTCACATTATTTCTTTGTTATCCCACTTTCTCATTTGCTCCCTACACACTAGGGGCAATTTACAGAGGCACAATTAACCTACAAACCCACACGTCTTTGGGATGGGGAGGAAACCGGAGCACCCAGAGGAAATCTATGTGGTGACAGAGAGAACATTGCAAACTCCACACAGACAGTAGCCTAGGTCAGGATTGAACCTGGGTCTCTGGTACTGTGAGACAGCAGCCACTATGCTGCCTAAGTAAGACATTGCAGAGAGTTGTGGATGTAGCCAAGTCCATCACACAGACCACACTCCGCACCGTTGGTTCCATTTATACTTCATGCTGCTGCAGAAAAGCAGCCAACATAATTAAAGACTTGCCCCAAACCCGGTCATTCCTTCCTACAGAAGGTGCAGAAGCTTGAAAGCATGCACCACCGGACTCAGGAACAGCTTCTTCCCCTCTGTTATCAGGCTTCTGAACGGTCCTTCCATAAGCTAGGGTACAGTCCAATTTACCACTATCCTATTGCAGACATTGGACTTTGTCTCTGGAACTGATGAGCTACAATTGTGAAAACTGTATTCTGCACTCCGTATCTTCCCCTTTGCTCGACCTATTGTACTTCAAAATTGAATTGATAGTATCCATGCATGGTATTTCTGATCTGTTTAGATAGCATCCAAAACAAAGCTTTTCACTGCATCTTGGTACACATGACAATAATAAATAGGGAATAAATACCAACCTTGCCTGTGGCAAACAAGTTCATTTTTAAACTTATTTTCTGCAGAGTGGATTTATTGCAATAGCAGAATATTCCTACAACAGTTGCTCTAGGCTCTTGAAAAATCACTTATCAATGAAATTGATCTATTTCAGGATTCCCTTTTTAATGAATGTTGAAATAATTTATATGTTGTTTCAGTGATCTTATTTCCCGCATTCCCTCATCGACATGCTTGACCGCAAGTGTCATAAAATTTAGTATAATGGATCATTGTAATATCCCAGAATTTCACTTCGGATCCATTTCCCTCCAATAAATTAATAATAAATGTAAATGTAATTACACCAAGCTGCTTCAGACAAATATCTTGCTGTGATGTTATAAACATTTGGACTTTGGGTCAATACCATTCCCATAACATCTTATTTCCCAGACCTGTAACACAGATAACAAAACAACATTTGTGATTATCTTAAAACGGCGGGTTATTGTAATGAAAAGATCACTCACATTGCTCACGTACACCGTCCTCTCTACCGACCATTGACACCGACCATTGTCTCTTCTTTTACATATGTTCACCATCTCTCTCCTGCACTCACTCCACATGGGTCCAACCCAGCTTTTACAAGCCAGCGGTATGAACATTGATTTCTCTAATTTCAAGTAACCTCTGTATTCCCTCCTCCTCCCCCCCCCCCTTCGTTATCTCTTCCCAGCCAACAATAGGCCATCAAGGGCTCCACCCTTCCTTGTTCAGCTGTTGCTGGCCCTGTTTTGTTCGGGCCTTTGCGTACCTCCACTTCCCCCACCTCTACTTTCAGTCTGAAGAAGGGGTCCGACCCAAAATGAAACCTATTCCTTTTCGCCAGAGATGCTGCCTGACCTGCTGAGTTGCTCCTACGCATTGTGTCTATCATTGAACAATCGAGTCTGGCATCATCAAAATCCTGAGCATGTGCTCTCTGTGTGGAGTTTGCACGTTCTCCCACATTTCCTCCGGGTGCTCCGGTTTCATCCCAAATTCCAAAGACGTGTAGCTTGTAGGTTAATTGGCCTCTGTAAATCATTCCTAGCATGTAGGGAATGGATGAGAAAGTGAGATAACATAGAACTAGCATGAACAGGTGATCAATGGTCAGTGTGGACTCGGTGGGCCAAAGTGCCTGTTTGCATGCTGTATCTCTAAAATTAAAACTATCTCGAAAGTTAAAACTAAACTAGTCCTGTTTATTGGCCTATCATTGATATCCTATGGAATTGCTCACACTGTGTCTCCTACCATCCACATCTTAGGGAACATCATTGTCTATAAACTCATTTGGACCAGCCAATGAATCATCTTCTGATATCCAAAGCCTTTCCATCATCTAATAAGCACAATTTACGGTCAGAACATGGAACATAGGGCCGTAGATCACAGGAACAGGTCCTTCAACCTACAATGTCTGTGCCAAACATGGTGCCAAGTTAAACTAATCCCATTTGCCTGTACATGATCCACATCCCTCTATTCCATGTACTTCAATGCGCCTATCCACAAGCCTCCACCACCATCTCTGGCAATGCATTGCAGGCCCCCACCACTATGTAGATCCTCAATTCATACCTACTTAAATTAATTTTTCTAAAATATTAATGGCACCCTGCAAATGTCTGTTATTTATCTCTGATCAGTCCCTATTGTGCTGAAATGGTAACTGTTTAGAGTTGCCTCTCATTTGTTTTTAGTGTTGAGGAGTTTTAGAACCATACAGCATGGAAACAGGCCCTTCGGCCCAACTTGCCCATGCCAACCAAGTTGTCCCATCCACACTAGTCCCACCTGCCCCACATTTGGTTCCTAGCCCTCTAAACCCTTTCTATCCATGTACCTGTCTAAATGTCTTTTAAGTGTTTTTATAGTATTTTTTTGATTCTATGTTGTTACAGTGTTTTCTTGGTAAAAGAAACTTATCAGGAAATTGAAACCTTTAAAAACTTTCTTACTAATATTATTTAAATGTTTCCCATGAAGATTAACTAGTTCTATTTTCCCATCTACCTTTCTTACCTTGACATTTAAATTGATTACTCCAAATTCCATTGCTGTACATTGGCCTTTGTACAAGTATTAAACTATTTATCCAAATTTCTTCATCTCATTTTAAGTTTAAATCTATTGAATTAATCAACTAAGGGTCATACAGCTTAAGGTGTCATAGTAATCACAATATGTATTTTATTTTGATGGTAAAATCATTTAAAGACTTTTTTTCTTTATATTTTTGTATTTGTTTACTACACATTTTATGTGGTTTGAAGAATCATTGTAACAATGAAAACACCATTATCCTGATGCTTCAGATACTAAACATTGAACGATACTAACAGAGATGTTTCCAGTAATGGGAGAGTCTAGAACCAGAGGTCATAGCCTCCGAATAAAAGGATATATCTTTAGAATGCGTATGAAGAGAAATATCTTTAGTCAGAGAGTGGTGAATCTGTGTAGTCCATTGCCACAGTCAGCTGTGGAGGCCAAGTCATAGGGAATTTTTAAAGCAGGCAATGACAGGTTCTTGATTAATAAGGGTGTCAAAGGTTAAGGGGGGGGTGGTCGCAGGAGAATAGGGTGAGAGGGAAAAATAGATCAGCTTTGATCGAATGGTGGAGTAGACACGATGGGCCAAATTGCCTAATTAAATTCCCACCTTATTGTTTGATGGTCTTATTTTAGCCATTAGATTCATATTTAATGATTCAATGTTAGAAGGAATTTGTTAATGTATTTTTGCTAAACCTATTACTACCCACTCCCACGTAGACATCAAGCATTGTAGGACTCCGGTGTTACAAACAGCTTTAAAAACATACTAGCCTATTCATCATCCCAGCTATATTGTCTGGCAGAGCTAATTGGATTTGTACAGCGGCACTTTGCAAAAAATAGAGGTGCAGTTTGCAAAAGTCCAGTGCTTTGTACAAGATTCCTTTTAGATTATGGCTGAGGCTACCTGCATCCAAATTATTCATGTTATATATAACCTCTTCAGTGCATGCATTGGTAAAACAGGAAGAACATCTTCCAGTGCAGCAATCCTAGAACTCTACAGTATCGGTTATTCTCCAGAGAGTCAATAACATGCTGTAGAATGTCTTTCCCGAATACTGCAGTGAATTCCATATTTTCATCCTGAAGTGTGTGGGCAGATGATTTATGCTGAGGCATCTTCCATTCCTCTGATATAAACATCTTGAGAAATCCTGCAGGATTTAGTTTGAGAATACAGAAGCTGCACTATAATCAAATAATTGATTAGCTTTAAGGCAGACTTTTTTCTTGTTAAAGCACATGAGAGTCATTTGCAGGAGTGACAATGCCTGACAAGTGAAAGGTGGATACAGGGGGGGGGGGGAGTGGGGTACGGTGAGAAAGTTGGAAGAGAGATGGGGCAGGGAAAAGCTTTCTTTGTTTTCACATTTCATGCCTCTTCTAACCTAATCTCATACTTATTGGCTTTTTACCTCTGTCCTTTGTCCAACCATCTGCCAACCCCCCCCCGTATCCATCCACCTTTCACTTGTCAGGTTTTGTCCTGCCCCCACCTCTCTTCCAGCTTTGGAGTGCTGGGATGTTGCATACTTCTACTGCTGATGCACATAGACTCAAGCAGCATGAAATCCACTGATAAGAGTGAAACAGTTGCACTCAGGTTCATATTGAATCTTGCTCCTCTCACATTGATTCCCCTGCTCTGGATAAAAGACTGTGCATTCAGCCCATCTATTCACCTCATGATTTTGTACACCTCAACAAGATCACAGCCTCCTGTGCTCAAAGGAATAAAGTCCTAGCTTGTCTAATCTCTTCCTATAACTCAGACCTCGAATCCTGGCAACATCCTCGTATATCTTCACTGCTCTCTTTCCAGTTTAATGACATCCTTTCTATAGCAAGGTGACTGAAATTGAACACATGTCTTGTGCAACTGTAACAGAACGACCCAACTCAATTTCTCACCTAATGAATGCCAATGTACTTCTTCAAGATAAAAAAAAGCCTACATTATCACTCTAACTACCTGCAACACAAGAACTATGCATCTGTACTCCTAGATCCCTCTGATCTACATCATTCTCCAGTGCCCTACTATTCTCTGTGTTTGTCCTGCTCTGGTTTGACTTGCCAAAATGCAACACCTCACAAATATCTGCACTAAACTCGAATTGCCATTCGAGAGGCCCACTTGCCCAGTTGATCAAGATTCTGCAGTATTTTTGTTAACCATCTTCACTATCTACGATATCTCCTCCACGCTGTCTATGAAACCTACTCTGATGCCATTGGTTAGATGCCATTAAATTATCTAGTCAAACTAAAGTACAATTGGTAGAGCAAAGAGGAAGATACATAGTGCTGAATATATTTCTCGGCATTGTAGAGCATCAGTTCCAAAGTCAGAGTCCAAAGTCCGCAATGGGGTAGAGGTGAATAGGACAGTACCGTGGCTTATGGAAGGACCAATCATAAGCCTGATAACAGAGGGGAATGAGCTGTTCCAGAGTCTGGTGGTGCATGTTTTCAAGCTTCTGTATCTTCTACCAGACGGGAGCAGGGAGAAGAAGGAATAACTGAGATGGGACACCTGTGTGATGGACTGGGCTACATCCACAACTCTCTGCAATTTCTAGTGTATTTGTAATTATATATGTAATTGTAAATACAAATAATTCAAGGGAATGTAGTGAGCCAAATGTTTACAGACTATTTGTTCATCTTATCATCTGCAGATGTTAATCTTTGCAAGTCAAAGGATAAAAGTACAAAGTCAAGGAAAAATATATATTGATTTTGCTTAGTCTCCACATGCCTTGTGACCAATGTCAACTTGGCCAACAGTGCAGTCTTCAAATATTCTTAAGGTCTCAGCTTTTACTGTTGTATTCGTATTAAATTAAATCTATATGGTAGTTATTTAAAGCTTTTTGTTCAAATGAGGCCTCTCGTGGATCTGGACCCACATAGACTGCTTCAGAGTTAATTAGAAAAATAATAGTGCCAATTACTCCAAGAGCTCAAATAAAGAACGTCAAAATTATTAATAAAGGAGATCAAATTCTAAGGGGAAGGAACTAAACACTCAAGCCAATACTGCTGTTAATTAAAAATAACACACGTTTTGATGTAGGTTTAGGTTTAATATTGTCATATACAATATTGTCGTATACAGGTACTATCATAATAAATATCATAATACTACATAAACACAATCATCAAACTCAAGTACAATAGGTAGAGCAAAGGGGAGGATACAGAGTGCAGAATATAGTTATCAGCAGTGTAGCGGATCAGTTCCAGAGATAAAGTCCAAGTACACAATAGGGTAGAGGTGAATCGGACTCTATCCTAGTTTATGGATGGACCATTCAGAAGTCTGATAACAGAGGGAAAGATGCTGTTTCTAAGTGATGTTACACAATTTCAAGCTTCTGTACCTTCTGCTGGATGGGAGCAAGGAGAAGATGGAATTCTCGAATGCCTATTGATTTTATAAATCAACAACCATCAAGGTTAATACAACTCGGTTCATTGGTATTTCATAACTCCATTATGCACTCCACCACCAACACATAGTTGGTGTACTGTGAACCATCCTCCACACACCGCCACGGTCTGGCCACTGAGAAAGCACTACCCAAACTTATGACATCTGCCCTCGAGAAGGTCAAGGGCAGCAGGTGCATTGAGAACCACCACCAGGAGGTTCCCCGGTGCCCCACCTGATCTCGCACCTATTTCGCTCCTCCCGTTCCTGTTCCACCTGCATTCCTTCCTCTAGCTTCACCATTTGCAACTCTTCAATCCTTTTGTCTCATACCTTCTGTCTTTTCAACCCTGGTCTTGGTCTAACCATCTGCCTATCAAAACTCCCCACCTGATCCACTATTACCTGCCAAACTATGTCCTGCCCTTCATCTCTTCCAGCTTTCCTACCCCTCCCCACCCCACACAATCTGTCTAAAGAAGGGTCCGGACCGAAAAGGTCATCTTTTAATGTTCTCCTGAGATGCAACCTGAGCGGTTGAGTTACTCCAACACTTTGTGTCTTCAGGAGTGTTTTCCGTGATTGGTAAGCCATCCACATCTCCTACAGATGTGCAAAGAAAGCATTTTATCGGAATGCATCACACCATGGTTTGGGAACAGCTCCATCCAAGACCGCAAGAAATTGCAGAGTTGTGGACGTAGCCCAAACCATCATGCAAACCTCTCTTTCATTGACTCCAACTGCACTTTACGTTGCCTCTGCAAGACCACCAGCATGCACAAGTACCAGTCTCACCCCGGTCTTTCTCTCTTATCCCTTCTCCCATCAGGCAAGAGGTACAGAAGTTTGAAAATGCATACCTCCTGATTCAGGGACAGTTTCTTCCCAGCTGCTATCAGGCAACTGAACTGTCCTTTCACCAGCTAAAGATTGGTTCCGACCAACTAACTACCCCAATGGAGACTTTTGAACTATCTTTAAATTTGACTTTAGTGGACTTTATCTTGCACTAAACATTATACCCTGTACATTGTCAACGGCTTGATTGTATAGTCTTTCCACTGTCTGGATAGCATGCAACAAAACATCTTTTCACTGTTCCACTGTAAACAATGGTAACAATAAACTAAACTACACCTTTCCAAATGTCCTTTAACTGTTATCATTGTACTGGCTTCAATTACCTCCTCTGGCAGCTCATCTTATATACTCACCATTCTCCGAGTGAAATTAGTAGATAATGACATATTCCCTTTAGTTTAGTTTTGGTTTAATGATACAGCATGGAAACATACCATTCAGTCCACCAAGTCCACGTCGACCATCAATCACCCATTCACATTAGTTCTATGTAGCAATATTACAAAAGTTTGAGATTTTAAACATCAAGTCTGCAATTTATCCCATCAGATAAAGCATAAAAAGAAGTTTAATTTGACACCTAATTCACTTTCATATCTCAAGTATTTAAAAAGTGACGGCCATTTTCATACTCGGAAATTAGCATCTTGTTCCCTATTGATTTTCTATGGACATAACAAAAAAGCTGTGATTGTGGACAGTCAAAAACCCATAACTTTCTTAAAAATTAAGAGAACTGAATGAAATTTTCAGTTATCATAGATTGAAGCATTCTGAAACAAATATAAAACAATCTTACTTGGATGATCTGAAATTAAAGCATATAATTAGTTAGTTACCCAATTGGAGCTAATTTCAAACTTCAATTACTGGATCTAAACATCTATCTATTTCTTAATAAATGATTAACATTTTTAAATAGCCTAAGTGTCCAAATAATATTCACAAATAATTCACAATAAAACATGATTTTAAAATCTCATTTACATTAATTTATAGGCCAAATAGAAGGAATTTAGTGTTCAATTTCTGTAAATTAAAATCAATTTAAATCAGCTTTCTACTGGGTTCCTGTGAACGCGCTGGTTTAGAACGTTCACATTGCGGTAGATTTGTGCCCTCAAATGCCCAGAAAAATACTGCGGGATATAATGGGCCCAAAATAGCTACTCGCAACATTAAACTTTGTATAAAGGGATCTTAAGAAGCCCTTTTTAATGTAAAAATAAACAGCCTACCTTCTGTTGTCCACTGTATGAGACCCGACCCATTGCCAGCGGTCGGGGTTTAGAGGTTAATTTTTAAACTACTATAACAATTATATAAAGCCCTTAAAAGTAATAATAGCTAAAGCGACGGAATCTTCCAGCGATTTTTTGTTAATAATTAACTAGGCTGAACATCCTCGATTTGAACAGCCTAGGGGAAATCGCGTTTTAAACCCGCCCCCCTCTAAACGGCGCCAAAATCGCGCACACGGGCTGGGACAGATTTTCAGCGACGCATACCTATTCTATGTTATCCCACTTTCTTATCTGCTCCCTATGAACTAAGGGCCAAATTACAGAGGGCAGTTAACTTACAAGCCTGCACGTCTTTGCGGTGTGGAAGGAAACTGGAGCAAATCCACACGGTCACAGGAAGAACGTGCAAACTCCACACAGACAGCACCCGAGGTCAGAATCAAACCCAGCTCTCTGGTGCTGTGAGGCTGCAACCCTACCAGCTGCGCCAGTGAGCCACCCTAATAAAATTTAGTTGAGAAAGAACATAATAAAATGCACAGATAGAATTTAAAGGTTTTGAATTTGGTTTGCAATATTGAGTTTTAGATTTTATATGTATTTTTAAATGTTGCTATCAAATATTTGAACTTTGATCGTTTTATGTCATCATTAAGAGCTCTTCATTGTATACAAGAATTACATGCAAGCAAACATTGTGTACAGACAGAATGGAGAACCTGAGAGGTTTGATGTGAAGAAAGGTTAATGCAATGATACCAGATTATACTTGACAAGACTACCAAAGCAGAAGCTGCAAGAATATATAGAAACAAAGAGTTGCGGATGCTGATTATACAAAAAAAGACACAAAGCGCAGGAGTAATTCAGCAGGTCAGGCAGCATCTCTGGAGAACATGGATAGGTGACGATTCAGGTTGTGAGCCTTCTGCAATAATATAGCTGTTTCTTAGCAACCAATAGATGAGGAAGTATTTTCAGACAGCAAGCACTGCTGCATAAAACTGCATTTTTTATATCGTGAATGAGACAAAAAGCAGGATCAGATTTATCCAATTGGTGCGAGGTAAAATACATATTTTTCACTTGGTGGTTCTCTTGCGTCAAGGAGAAGCTTTAGTGCGGAATCAGTGGAAATTCAGCTTCTGGTGGTGTAGAACAAAACCAAACTAAGGACTTTCGAAGGAAACATGAAAACTGTTCATCTCATGAGCAGGAATATGTCAGGAATGCTCACCCCAGACACAAATACAATATTCTACCTTGAACAAGATCACATTTAAAACATTAGTAGAACAGTACAGCACAGGAGCAGGCCCTTCAACCCACAATGTCCGTGCAAAATTGTAAACTAATCTCTGCCTGTACATCATCCATATCTCTCCATTCCCAGCATATCCTTGAGCTTATCTAAAAGCTTCTTAAACGGCACTATCATATATGCCTCCACCACTATCCCTGGCAGCGTGTTCCAGGCACCCACCCTCTGTGCAAAAAAACTTGCACATCTCCTTTAAATTATGTCCCGCTGACCTTAAAACTATGTCCCCTAATCTTTGACATTTCTGCCCTGGGGAAAAAGGTTCTCTCTACCCTACCTATGTCTCTTATTATTTTATATACATCCACATAACATTTGAATTGGGCTAGAAAGCTTCAAAATCTATATTGATGCTGATAACTATCACCTTAATAATAATGTGTAAAGACTATTTACTCTTATTCCAAAGGAATCTGACCGCATTACTGCCCTGCTTATCAAATTTAATCTTATTATGGTGTTGGACTTGAAAGCAATTGGGTTATGTGTCAGATCATGCAGGCTGTTCTATTTAAAACCGCCATCGGGTCTTCATTTTAGAGCGGCGCCTCACTGCGCCAGAGAGTCAGGTTCGATCCTGACTACGTGTCTGTGCTGTCTGTGTGGAGTTTGTATCTTCTCCCTGTGACCGCGTGTGTTTTCTCCGGACGCTCCAGCTTCCTCCCACATTTCAAAGAAGTGCGGGTTTGTAGGTTAATTGGCTTCTATAAATTGTTCCTAGCGTGTATGATAGAACTAGTGTGTGGGGGCGATCGTTGGGCCAAAGAACCGGTTTCAATGCTGTATCTTTAAACTAAACTAAACTTTACAGGGATACTTGTCTCTGAACTTTGCGATGAAGTACAAAACTTGGAGAAGATAGAGTTGTGATGCTGGAACATCTAACTTGGGGGAATGAGCATAGATACAGGGAACTGCAGCCACTGGAATCCTGAGGAGAATACAAAGTGCTGGAGGAACTGATAAAGGCTGTCATGATTATGCCAAAGGCAGGGCCAGAGTGTTTACTATATGAGCCCTGGTCACCACAAACACAAACTTCAGTTCATGGGTACATAGGTCAGCTGTTCCCCTTATTTAGCTTTAGTTGTGGGCACTTTGTGTGGCAAGTATCAGCCACAGGGTGCTTCCAGTGTAATCTGTTCCAATGTCATACATGGTAGACATTATCAGGAGCAGAAATACCCAAAGCAAAATTCAATCAAGATCAACCGGACATTAAAAAAAAATCCACACAGAGTCGGTCATTACGTACAATAAAAAAATTTATTTATTCTGTTAGCTTGTTTCTGTAATGTAGTCTTACCATTTATTTACGGTAATATTAGCATTATCCTGCATGCAGCTCACTAATACACTACAAGTCAATAGGCTTAATATAAGGAGTTTACATTTAATTTCTTTTTGTGTAAGTAAACACAAAAAAAACCTGGGTGTGATTAAAGAATATCAACTTTGTTCTTGTGAAAGAAAACCGTGGACCCATTTTAATTTTCAAACCATTCTAGTGCAGCATGAATTATTTCACAAGACAAAATGTGTCCAAGTGGACACCTCAAAGGTTCAAGGCTTCTCTCCCTGACCCCTTCAATATAGGCAGTGCTTTATCTCTGGATAATGTTTAACTCTCAATTCATCGCTGGATATCACTTTGCAGGAAGAAGTGAATCGTGGTCCAAACTTAGCACAAATTAATTGTTGTTAGACTGAAAATGTGTGCATTCATATTAAAAAGTAAACTAAAAATTTCTGCCCTCTCTTTTGGGAAGAAGTTTATTGATGAAAAAGTGCTATGGATCAATGTAAAAAAAAGTGTCTGTAGTTCTGACCTGAAATCATTCTCATTAACATTTTATATGTACAAACGCTGAAAAGTAAAATAAAATGAATTTTTACAATATTTATATTTTCTTTAGAAAAGTCAACCACTTAGTATGAGCATTTCAAGCAATATGCAATGGAATCTGGTCATACAGCATACAGAATGCATTTGAATCTAGAAACCCAAAATAAATCTTCTTGGTTTACTGCAAACTAGGAGGTGTGAGCACTGGCGTATGTCTTCTCATGGGGCAGTGGAAGGACAGTGTACAGCAGCATTGCTATATAAACATGCACCAGGGACAGTATTCAAACTATGTATAATGGTACGGAATACAGCTGGCAAAAAGCTTGCTAACTAGACTTAAAGTGGAGCATATTTGACACCGTGACAGTCGTGCCAAGATAATCACTTGTTCAAATATGCACCGCAGTGTGGAGTAATTATTTACACAACAAAAGGGTTTTACTCATCTTGTGCAACGTCAATCTCATTGTGAGTTGACAATCGTGAAACAATACTGAAACAATAGAGCAGAGCAGTTTTTGTAAAGTTCAGTTTTGGTCAATTCAGTTTTGTTGGGTAGACCCTTTCTCTGTGTTCTTGTTTCTATCCATCCAATGGCAGTATAAAAGAAAGAAATAGTAATCTTGACTTTAGAACATACACTGAAATTGCAGCCGCTGAGAGTCGTTTGTAAATGTGCCACATAAAAATACCCATCAACTCTCAGTTTCGGGTCATAAATAACTAGCAGGCACATATCAGAACTGTCCAAATATAACACAACACATTTATTAAAGCACCTTAGACATCAGGACCACCCTGAAACACTAAATCGATAAAAAATATCTTGTTTGATCTGTGGGGTAATGGTTCCTCATGCACAATGGATGAGAGTGCAGCATGCCACCATGCACTACAGCTTTTGTCCACGTTAAACACGTTCTCCAAAACGTTTGGTGTGATCTGCTTACCTTAAAAGTAGTGCTCGAAATCTTTTCCCAAGAACATAAAGGCCCTCCCGCTCCACTTAGAAAAATAGTCACATATAATATATAACTTATGAATTATAAAATAATGTGTGAATTGTTGTGGGCCAGGTATAAACTGTGTGGAACTGTGGCAACTGGAATGCAAAATATACAGATAAAACATACTACCGTTTGCACAATAAATGACACACAAATATGTAAAATCTTCTGGTCCCTTTGTCTCATTTCTGTTTTGACTTTTCTCATCCGCGGTGTCAACAGGAAGTTGGAACCGTAAGCTTCTGTTCCCACTTGCTGACCTCCGCTTTACAGAGTTCCAGTTTCCTGGTGAGGGTCAGACACCTCATGATATACTAATCATTTGTTTGGCATAGATCTCCAATGGAGTCTGTTGATACAGTAGGGTCACATTTAAAAGGTTGTAAACAATGTCATACAAGTGGATCCTTTTTGTTTGACGTGTCTGCATTTACTTTTTATACTCCCTTACATCTTTGCCTCTGTCTTCTTTCTCTTTGTCATCTCTGGTCCTCTCTGGCTTTGTTACACTGTCGTAGGATGGTGGTGATGTGGTGGAAGGTGTCATGTCAGTTTTGTCTGTAGTGGAGATTTCATTAAATTTGTCTATCACCATCTCTTCTTTGCCGGGTAAGAGCTCACTTGCTTTACCTTTCTCTTTGAACATGAAGGATGCCCGTTTCAATGTTCGCCGAATCAGATACCGCCTGAAAGCTCTCTGAATTATAGTCGCAGACATATGTTCCTGCTTACGTCGCAGAGTGGTGGTAATCGGCTCATAGGATATCTTGGAGGGATTAGATGCCATGAAGCGCTCTTCCATCTGCTGTCGTAGAACATCCATCTCTCCGCTCTCACCCAGCACACGCTTTGTGAATGCAAACAAGATATCCAGGCAGTGAATTCTATCTCCGCTAACCATGGGCAGGTCCATAGCTATGAGTTGTATGTTGTTGGGCTTTGCCACACGGAGAGGTGGCTCCAGGGCATCTGCAAAGTCGTGCAATCGCCCGTACTCCATAAATTGAGTTGCGTCCGAGTCAAACTTCTCCCAAACTTCATAAAACATCTCAAAGTCATCTTCGCCGAGTGGTTCGGCACTCTCCTCTGTCGCAACACTGAAATTCTCCAGGATAATTGCAATGTACATATTTATGACAATCAAGAACGAGATTATGATGTAACTAACAAAGAATAAGATTGCGACAGGGGGATTGCCGCAGTCTCCCATAATCGGGCTGCCTGGGTTTTCTTTCTTTGGGTCACAATCTGGTGATACACTGTTGAGAATCGGAGCCATTAATCCATCCCAACCAGCGGATGTAGTGATCTGAAACAGGCAGATCATGCTGTTTCCAAAGGTCTCAAAGTTGAACATGTCGTCAATGCCAGATTCATGCTTCACGTAGGCAAAATTAGACATCCCAAATATGGCGTAAATGAACATGACCAAGAAAAGTAACAGACCGATGTTGAACAAGGCAGGCAGGGACATCATCAACGCAAACAGCAGTGTTCGGATTCCCTTGGCCCCCTTGATCAAGCGCAAGATACGACCAATTCTGGCCAGTCGGATCACTCGGAACAACGTCGGTGACACAAAGTACTTTTCAATGATTTTTGCTAAGAACATGCCTAAAAGAAAGGAAAATATGAACTGTTTAAAATTTTAACAATTTTTTGTGCGACAATGCATGTATGGTATTTTATGTCCATGTTTCAAAACAAGTGAACATTGAAAGATTGAAATGCAAATCTCAGAATTACTTTCAAGCGCCTTAATATTGAAAATCATGCTCACTTAGGTCAATTTTCATTTTATATCACCATCTATACTGCATATAAACAATTTTGTGCCTCATAAATTATTTTTATCTTAGTGATTTGGTCTCCTTTTATCGACTTCTTACAAGCATATGGTGCAACACAACCATAGAAATCAAATGTTTCAGAATCAGGTGACGGGTGGCCAAGAACATTAAACATTATATCTCAGTTAATCTCCTTTTTTTTCTACTTCGTTTCTTTTTCTTTTTACTTCTTCTTTTCTATTTGGTTAAATTTAAGACTGCCCAAATCATGTACAAAAAGCAAGAAATAATTTACTTCCAAGAAATATATAAAAACTGTTTATGGAAAGACAGGGTGGGTATAATTTGAGAGGGGAACATAATTAAAAAAAACTCAATGTCAGAACAACTCTTAAAGGTATGTGCATAGCAATCTGTGGTGTGAATTTGTGGAATGGTCTGGAACAGGAGATAAAACTTAGCACAAACATAATTCAGTTTAAAAAGATGTGCAAAAATACTTTTTTAAAAGGATATTGGGATGAGGATAGGTGATTTTGAGTGGGATGTTTGTTACGTATACCGATTGTATTGGGAAGGGTGATTATAGGGTGATGGGTTGTATATATGACTAAGAGATACTGTATAGTATATGAGGGTTTTTTCTTTTCTTTTTTTTTTTCTTTTTTTTCTCTCTTTTTTGTATGGCTTTGTAAATATTTGATTAGTGTATAAATGTAAATAATTTGGTGTACATATAGCTGCTGGTGTACATATGGTGTACATATAGCTGCTAAATTTGTATAAGATAATTATAAGCAGTTGAATAAGGGGTGGGAATTAATAAGCTTTGGCTTCTTCCTGCTCCTTTTCGGACACATACGATTTCATTTATTTATAGATATTGTTTATGACACTTTATAAATATTCTTGTTTTGTTTTTTGTATGCTGTTTCACACTTGCTTTTTATTCTTTTATTCTGTTCGAAATAAAGAATTAAATAAATAAATAAAATAAAATCTCTCTCTCTTTTCGTGTACTCTCTTCTTTCGGGCTATCTTACTATCTCACGCACCAATCTATGATATTCTTTCTTTTTCTACTCTTTTCTTCCTTCTGTTTTATTATTAAATTAAAAATAAGTATATGAAATGTAATATGTCAATAAGTATTAGGTACTGTGGTACCACATTATTGTACTTACTTCTAACAACAACAACAACAAAAAATAAAAAACTTATTCTTTCATTTCTTCTTCTCCCATGGTCGTCTGTTGGGTGTCCGGATGATCTCATTATGATAGCTCATTATACCAAAAATGCCTCATGTTCCATTGTGCATATTTTCTAAGCACTGCAGTCATAACAAGCAATAATAGTCATAGAATCATACAGCACAGAAACAGGCCCTTCGGACCAACTCGTCCATGCCAATCACATGCCCCATCTACGCTAGTCCCACTTGCCCGTGTTTGGCTCACATCCTTCTAAACTCTAAATATTTCCTAGCCATGTGCCTATCAAAAATGTCTTTTAAATGTTGTCTTGTACCTGCCTCAACTACCTCCTCTGGTGCTCCTTCCATATACCCACCACTCTAATTCTTGATTTTACTAATCCTAACCCTAATACGTTGATCTATTTAACTTAATGAAATAAGCTAATTTAAATATATCACTTCTTCATCCCATTACGAAACAAATGCTAAAAAGATTCAGTGTTGATAGCTTATGTTAATATTTAAATTGGACTTTATTTCTTGGAGCGCAGGAGTCCGACGGGTGATCTTATCATTCTTGTATAAAATCACGAGGGGAATAAATAATTTGAATGCGCAAAGTCTTTTACCCAGGGTATGGAAATCATGAACTAGAGGACATAGGTTTAAGGAGAGGAAGGATTTATTTGGAACCTGAGAGGCATCTTTTTCACACAGAGGGTGGTGGGTATAGGGAACAAACTTCCAGAGGAGGTCGTGGAGGCAGGTACTATAACAGCATTTAAAAGACATTTGGACAGGTAAACATAGAAAACATTGAAACATAGAAAATAGGTGCAGGAGGAGGCCATTTGGCCCTTCGTGCCAGCACTGCCATTCGTTGTGATCATCCACAATTAGTAACCCGTGCCTGCCTTCTCCCCTTATCCCTTGATTCCGCTCGCCCCTAGAGCTGTATCTAACTCTCTTTTAAATTCATGCAGTCAATTGGCCTCTACTGCCTTCTGTGGCAGAGAATTCCACAAATTCACAACTGGGTGAAAACGTTTTTTCTCATCTTAATTTTAAATGGCCACCCCTTTATTCTTAGACTGGTTGTGGACTCCCCCAACATTGGGGACATTTTCCTGCATCTAGCTTGTCCAGTCCTTTTATAATTTTATATGTTTCTATAAGATCCCTTCTTATCCTTCTAAATTCCAGTGAATACAAGCCCAGTCTTTCCAATCTTTCCTCTTATGACAGTCCTGCCATCTGGTACATTGATAGTAAAAGGTCCGAGGGATATGGGCCAAACGCGGGCAGGTGGGACTAGTGTAGATGGGGCATCTTGGCTGGCATTAATATATTCTGCCGAAGAGCCTGTTGCCTGCTGTATGGTGGTAATTGAATAGCCTAATTTAAAAATATCACTACCTCCATTTTAATATAAAACAAATGGTAAAAAGACACAGGTTTACACTGTGGGTTCATCTTTTCTAGCCTTTTCTATATTGAGCAGTATTACAGCATTTTTATTATATTTGAACTTAACATGGGACAAACAATTACTGACATTTTTTACATTTTTATGGTTTTTAATTCATTGTAATGTATTTATCAAGTCTTGTTAAAGCAACTTTAGAGGTGCTGCCTGACAGTGCAGAGACCCGGGTTCGATCCTGACTACGGGTGCTGACTGCACAGAGTTTGTTCGCTCTCCCTGTGACCACTTGGGTTTTCTTGGGTGTTCCGGATTCCTCCCACACTCAAAAAATGTGCAGGTTTGTAGGTCAATTGACTTTAGTAAAATTGTAAATTGTCCCTAGTGCGTAGGATAGTGCAAATGTACGGGATGATCACTGGTCGGCGTGGACTCAGTGGGCTGAAGGGCCTTTACCGTGCTGTATCTCCAAAAGTTTAAAAAGTCTATATTCTACTACTTAATATTCTTCACAAAATAGCTACATTTGCTGATATTTAATCAAACATCAAAGCCAGTACATTCAGAAGCAAAAAAGTCAAGAAATAATATTTTTTGATCAGCAATTTAAGCCTTATGATGTTCTTACCTACAATGGAAAGAATAACGACTACAAAGTCAAAAGTATTCCAGCCTATTGTAAAGTAATAATATCGAAGGGCGATCAGTTTAAGCACACATTCACATGTGAAGAGAACAATGAAGACCAAGTTGATCCAATACAAGATGTTGCTCATCTCTTTGCTCTGGTCATCAGTTTCTACCATCATGGTGACCATGTTCAGGCAGATGAGAATCATGATGCTGATATCAAAGACTTGTTGGGTTACCAGATCAAACACCGTGCCTTGGATCTTGTTCTGGAAAATATACAGTATTATATTCGGAACCACCCGCATAGACATATTTTTCAATATATCCAAGCTAACTTACTACGCTTTACAAAAGACCCGCAAGAAATTACAGAGAATTGCGGACGCAGCCCTGACCATCGCACAAACCAACCTCACTTCCAATGATTCCGTTTACATTTCACGTTAACTTGGCAAAGCCACCAGCATAATTAAGGACGAGTCTCATCCCGATCACTCCCTTCTCTATCCCGTCTCCCTCCAGCGCTTTGAGTTTTTGTTCTCAGCAAAGTATTTTTCATTTATAAAGTATAATAGTAAAAATCACCTGTCATTGATATACATTAGATAAACACCTCTTACCAATGGTCTTGGTATAGGTTTCTGTGGTTTCTTGGAGCCCAGCTTTTTCATTGCATTGTAGTATTTCTTCTGTTCTTCAGTCATAAAAATATCTTGACCTCCAAAGTAAAATGACAAACACATACTGATTATAATCATATACTTGGCCACTCTATGCTAAGTTTACAATGTTCCGTAATACATCTATGAAATACTTCATTTCTAGTTCAACAAATTATTTCAACTGTATTATGGACCACATCTTTTACATGACCACAGATTTGTAAATATAATTTTGAATGTTATTAGCAGAGAACAATACAAGTTTTATTTTTCCTTTTTCTAAATTATATTAGAAGTTGTAAAACATAGCTAACTTTGTACTTTTTGTATCAATCTTAAAACTTCTTGCCCAATGGTGTTAGATGAATGGTTTCATAAATATCACAGATTTGCCAAGACGTAGAGCCATTGTCTCACAGTGCCAGAGACTCAGATTCAATCCTGACCTCAGGTGCTGAGTGTGTGGAGTTTGCACAATCTCCCTTTGACCACATGGGTTTTCTCTGGGTGCTCCAGTTTCCTCCAACATCCCAAAGACATGCACGTTTGTAGGTTAACTGGCTTCTGTAAAATTATCCCTAGTGTGTCAGATGCAATAGTGGGATAACATGGAACAGGGCAATCAATAGTTGGCGTGGACTCGGTGGGCTGAAGGGCGTGTTTCCACATTGCACCACTAAACTAAACTAAAAACTAAAAAACGAAACTAAGCAATTTTGTGTGACAATCCATCCAAATTTCATCTGGTCTGAATTGAAACAGATTGTAAATTTTAATGTGAAAACAAATTTTTCAAAGGATAAGAAAATCCTACTGCACTTGAGAACAGATTTTTAAGAATAACGAGATGACCCGTGGACCCATTTATGTCCCCATTGTGACGGCAGTCAAGTACACACGTGCGGATATGGGCAACACTCCCCCAACTGCGTATGCACGGATACCGGGCCTGACAACCCTCTCCCAAGTGCGCAGGCGTGGGCCTGGCAAGTGGGAGCGCTTATTAGAGTATCATAGTATTAATAGTAATTGAGCATGGGCTGAACTTGAGGCCACTTTAAGTACACGGCTCCCCTTGTGATAACAGAAGGTTAATTGCCCTTTAAGCGACCTACAAGTGGATATGTCACCAAGGCTCCAAATGACATTTCTTCACACCACGTCCCAGTTCATGATGTCAGTCTTGAAATATTGTTTTTAAATGTCTGCAATAATTATTTTCTTTTTTAATTAACATGGACAGATATGGGCGAAAGGCAGGCAGGTAGATAGGGGGTCTTGGTTGGCATGGGAAAGTCTAATGGGCAGTTAGTGAGGAGGAGCTGACAACGGCACGGGACATCTTCAGCTTGGCCGTGAGTGATTCCTCTTCTCTGCCACACGCAGAATTTTGCAATCCTGTTGTTGACCTGGTTATCAACATTTACTGATATGGATCAAGTTCTGCAGGGTTAGAGAACCTGTCCACTACTAGAGTGATGAGTATATAGAATGAGCTGCCAGAAGGGGTTGTTGAGCCAGATACTATAATAGCATTTAAAAGACACTTGGACAAGTACATGGACAGGAAATGTTTAGAGGGATATGGGCCAAACATAGGCAAGTGGTCGATGGGCTATCATAGTTGGCATGGGAAAGTTGGACCGAAGGGCTCATTTCCATGCTGTTGTACTCTATGACTATCGTGATCTAAGGAAAGTAAAATTATTTTAAAATAATTAATTACAACAAAAAAAAGTATAATATAAACAAACCATTTAGTGAGACGTGTAAGAAGGAACTGCAGATGTTGGTGTAAACTGAAGATAGATACAAAATGCTGAAGTAACTCAGCGGGACAGGCAGGATCTCTGGAGAGAAGGAATGGGCGACGTTTCAGGTCGAGACCCTTCTTCAGACTTACCTTTCTAATTAAGTTTGGTGATCCTACCCAATGCAAGGGGCCCTGCTACACGCACCCAAAATATAATGTAGCTGGTGCAATGTTGAAGGATCATGTACAAAATGTATCTGACTGCAATCTACGAACTACTACTGTCCTGGTTGCACAAGGGACTTTGGGTTCGCGGAACATAGGCCAGATTCATGGACAGTTTCTTCTCAGCAGAACCATCCTATCGCCAACAAGAGAGCGATCCTGACCTCCCATCTACCTCATTGGAGACCATCAGACCATCTTCATAGAAACATAGAAACATAGAAAATAGGTGCAGGAGTAGGCCATTCGGCCCTTCGAGCCTGCACCGCCATTCAATATGATCATGGCTGATCATTCAATTCAGTATCCTGTACCTGCCTTCTCTCCATACCCCCTGATCCTTTTAGCCACAAGGGCCACATCTAACTCCCTCTTAAATATAGCCAATGTACTGGCCTGAACTACCTTCTGTGGCAGAATAGCTGGGGTCCCAGCACTTAGCCTTGCGGTACCCCACTAGTCACTGCCAGCCATTTTGAAAAGGACCCGTTTACTCCTACTCTTTGCTTCCTGTCTGCCAGCCAGTTCCCTATCCACATCAATACTGAACCCCCAATACCATGTGCTTTAAGTTAGCATATTAAAATCTTTTGTGGGACCTTGTTGAAAGCCTTCTGAAAGTCCAGATATAACACATCCACTGGTTCTCCCTTATCCACTCTACTAGTTACATCCTCGAAAAATTCTATAAGATTCGTCAGACATGATTTACCTTTCATAAATCCATGCTGACTTTGTCCAATGATTTCACCACTTTCCAAATGTGCTGCTATCCCATCTTTAATAACTGACTCTAGCATTTTCCCCACTACTGATGTTAGACAAACTGGTCTGTAATTCCCCGTTTTCTCTCTCCCTCCCTTTTTCCCTTCAATCGGACTTTACTGGATTTTATCTTGCACTAAACATTATTCCCATCATCCTGTATCTCTACATGTGGATGACTTGATTGTAATCATGTATATTTTTTCAGCTGACTGAATAGCACACAACAATAAGCTTTTCACTGTACCTTGGTACACATGACAATAAAGTAAACTACAATGCAGGCAGGTGGGACTAGTGTAGATGGGGCATATTGGTCAGCATGGGCAAGTTGGGCCGAAGGGCCTGTTGCCCTACTGTATGACTCTATGATTAACGGATACTGCAGTGGTGCCAGAAATCTATTGCCATTCAATTCCAGTAATTCTGCAATATTAATGTTTTATTGCCAAAATTCAAGCCTATCTGCCTATCTTGCTGATTGTTTTGATAACTGAAATGTGTCTGTTGAGATCCTGACCTCTTTCATTTCACCCATTGGCATTTGATAACTATTTGTTCAGTATACAGAATAACCAGAATCTCTTTATATTTGCAGCAATTTGTACTAAAATGTTACCTGCGATTCTTGTTCCTCGACATGCTAGCCGACACATGAGAAGGTGCATTTTCGAGGTGTGTCTGAGACATTACTGGTCTACAGTACAAATTCCACGCAGCTCCTCACAAAGTATCCATCACTGTCAAAGAGCTATGCTCAAGGTAATTAGCACCAGTTACCTTCTGAATTCTGCCCCAATATCCCTATCAATCAATTGGTATTTCCCTGATGTGCACATGGGATCTCTGAGAAGAGAAACTAGAGGGTGCTATAATTTACCAATGGACGCCTCAGATGGTCACCTGCTTACACTTGGTAAATTGACACATTTGTCTTTGCAAGGTCATTGTCAAAGGTGTCAGAGGAATGTTGGACCATGCAAAATAAACAGGTTTACCCTGTTTCTGTACATACAGCTTGCAATTTGTATTACAATACTGAGTAAGATTATAAATGCAGATAATTTCTAGCTGGAATGGTTAGAAATGAGATTCATACAGGAGACTCTGGCTATAATGCAGTGCTTTATTTAGTTTTGTTTAGAGATGCAGCGTGGAAACAGGCTCTTTGGCTCACCGAGTCCGCATTGATCAGTGATCAGCACTACACTAGTTATACCCTACACACACTGGGGATGATTTACAGAAGCCAATTAACCTACAAACTGCATTTCTTTGGGTTTCGCAAGAAACCGTAGCACCAGGAGAAAACCCACGTGGTCACAGGGAGAACGTGCAAACTCTGTACAGCCAGCACCCAAGGTCAGGATTGCACCCGGGTCTGTGGCGCTGAGGCAGCTGCTCATCCAATATGCCACTCTGCTGCCCAGTGTTTGTGAGCCAATTGCAAAACATGATCTTGCATGGGGAATTAGGGCAGCTTTCAGAGCACCATATTTTTCAGTGTTATGGATGTGCCAGCTTCTTAGAGTTAACTTCCTCCGTGGTTGCTAACCTTGTCAACAGTTCTTCTCCCTGCTGTCAATGCCCTGAATTCTGCAATCAGTCAGTCACAGTCTCTCAGCCACATAGAACACAGAACTGGAAAGAGGAGAGAAAGACTAAAGAGCACACGGAAGCAAGAGGGGAGAAATAGGTCACAGAACAGAACAGGGAGAAGAGAGCAGAAAGTAAGATTCACAGAACAAAGAACGGCACTGAGAGAACAGAGGTTCAGTTACACAGATAATACGTCAGTCAGATACTGAATGGGGACTCGATTTATTGAAAACATCAAGGAACCAGAAAGAGAGGATAGAATGCATGTGGAGAAATGCAATATACAGGCAGATGCACAGAACAATGGAATTAGAAACTAGGAAACCTTGCAATAATCAAGGGGTAAATGTGGAATGACAATCCACATATGACATAGAACAGAGCAGCACAGGAACAGGCCGGCCCACAATGTCTGAGTCGAACATAATGCCAAACTAAACTAATATCCTCTGTCTGTACGTGATCCATATTCCTCCATTCCCTGCATATCCATGTGCCTATCCAAAAGCCTCTTAAAACCCCCTTATTTATTCTGCCTTCATCACCACCCCGGCCATGCATTCTAGGCACCCACGGCCCTCCGTAAAAGATACTTGCCCCACACATATCCTGTAAACTTCCCCCTCACCCCGTTTTGTTTTTGACATTTCCACCCTGGAAAAAAGGTTCTCGACTGTCTACCCTATCTGTGCTTCTCAAGATTTTATATACTTCGATCAGGTCTCCCCTCAATCTCTGACGTTCCAGAGAAATTAATTGGGTAGCATGCAAAACAAAGCTTTTCACTGAACCTCGGTAGACGTGTCAATATTAAACCTAAACATGAATCTAGGAAGGATTTAGAGGGCTATGGGCCAAATGCAAGCATATGGAACAAGTACAGAATGCTATCTTGGTTGGCATGGACAAGTTGGGCTGAAAGGCCTGTTGCCCTGCCGTATAGCTCCATGACTCGGACTATGCAGCTCTATGTCTCTGCCTGGTCCCATATCACCATACACGAGTAATACTTTTGCCTACTTTGTATCTATTTCAAATTGTACTTGAATATTCACCCACATGGGTTCACCCACAAACACAATTTGTGCTAAATCATACACCACACCCTAAAATCAAATTCACAGAATGCTGAAAATCACTAAATGGATGCAAAATATAAAATGATTCAAGTAATAACGAAAATATGTTGAAAAAAACCAAAGCAAGTAAGATGCAAAGAGAGAGGAAGAATGCAACAAAAATACAGATCTATCAATCCTATGAAGAAATTCTCAAAGAGCAGAAAGTCGAAAGAACAAAGAAACAAGAGACACAAGGACCTGCAGATGCTGGAATCTTCAGCAAATAACTACTGGAGTAACTGAGCGGGTCAGTCAGCATCTGTGGAGGGAATGGACAGATCATGTTTCAAGTCGTGACCCTTCTTCAGACTGATCAGTCTGACAAAGGGTCGCGACCCAAAACTTCTTCTCTCCGTTCCCTCCACTGATGTTGTCCGACCTGCTGAGTTCCAATCGCACTATTCTGCTTTAAAACACCAGATAGCTTTTTTAGGAAAAGCGATGTGATGAATGTGATGAATAAAAATAAGAACATTTCACTCTGCAATTGATACATAAAGCTTCGCAAGTTGCAAAACAAAATTGTATGATTAATATAAATGTTAACAGCAGGTGCAAGTTTAACAGCAAAAGCAATAGACGATAGACAATAGGTGCAGGAGTAGGCCATTTGGCCCTTCAAGCCAGCACCGCCATTCAATGTGATCATGGCAATAGCATTCAATGTGATCATGATCATAGCACTTGCATCATATTAAAGAAAAAAAAAGAAAACTCAACAGCCACGAGAGATAAGCGGGTGAATACTTTATATTGGACACAATTAGTAATATAGTTTAGTACGCAGCTTTAAAAAGTGAAATATTTCCCAATATTCTTTTGTCCACTACAAAATGAAAGATCTAATCTTGAAAGAACGTACACAAAACTGTCACCATTAACATTTCAGAAACATTTCCAAAAAGGCGGAAAACCAATTAACCATTTTGATTTTATTTTAGTCAAAATACTTATCTTTTTCTTCTGTTGATTGAAGTTGTCAATAATGACACCGATGAACAGATTCAAGGTGAAGAAAGATCCAAAAATGATGAAAATAACAAAGTAAAAATACATGTACAGGTTGCATTCATAGTCCGGTTGCTGTTTCACCTGAAACACATAATATAGGGCAAAGATTAAAAATACAGGAAGCAAATAGATTTTATTCTGCTTTATTTTAGTTAGTTTAGAGATACAGTGTATAAACAGGCCCTTTGGCCAACCGAGTCCACGCCGACCAGCGATCACCTGTCACGCTAGTTCTATGTTATTCCACTTTCTCATTCACTCCCTACACACTAGGGGCAATTTGCCAAATAACTAACAAACCCGCACATCTTTGGGATGTGGGAGGAAACTGGAGCACCCGGATAAAATGCAGGCGGTCACAAGGAGAACGTAGAAACTCCACACAAACACCACCCAAGGTCAGGATGGTACCCGGGTCTCTGATGCTGTGAGACAGCAGCTCTATCACCTGCGCCACTGAGCCTAAACCTACACGATCTCCCCGTTGCTAAACACTTTAACTCCCCCTCCCATTCCAATATTGATCTTTCTGTCCTGGGCCTCCTCCACTGTAAGGCCCAATACAACTTGGAACAGCACCTCATATTTCGCTTGGGCAGCTAACTTCAAGTGACCCTTGCTTTCCCTTCTCTAACTTCATGTGACCCTTGCTTTCCCTCTCTCCATCCCTCCTCCAAGTTCTCTGACCAATCTGACTGTCCTCCTGATTAAATTTTAATTTTATCTTTGTATGTTCAAGGGATATGGGGAGAAGGCAGGAACGGGGTACTGATTGTGGATGATCAGCCATGATCACATTGAATGGCGGTGCTGGCTCGAAGGGCCGAATGGCCTACTCTTGCACCTATTGTCTATTGCGGTGTGGCGGCGCCTAACGGCAGCGGCTCGACTGCAGTCCGTTTGTCTTTTTTTAATTTTTGTCTCGTTAAATGTATATTTTGACTAGTTTTTATAATTTATTTAGCTGTGTATATGTGGGGGGCGGGGGGGTGGAAACCGTTTAATTCCTTCCCTGTAGCAACCTGAGGGCTCCAGTCGCGGAGCCTGCAGACCTGCCATCGCGGAGCTGGCCGTCTTCGGGGTGGGGAGAGATGTGGTGGCGCGCTGCTGCAACCCGACTTCGGAGCTTCTGAGGCTCCTGCTGCAGGCCCAGTGGACGGTAACATCGGGAGCTCGCAGGTCCCTGGTGGGAGACCGCTTTTCGGAGCTCCCGCAACGGCAACTTCTCCCGCCGGAATCGCGGGGTTAAATGACATGAAGCCGGGCCTAACATCGTCCGGCGAGGCTTAACGGCCGCGGGACTTACCATCCCCTGCCGGGGCCTTTAACATCGGGAGCCCCAGTCGCCTCAACGCTGCAGTTGGACTGCTGGACCGCGGGTGAAGAACAAAGGGAAGAGATAAGACTTTTGCCTTCCATCACAGTGAGGAGGTGTTGGAAATTCACTGTGACAAATGTTTGTGTAAACTGTGTTAAGTGTAGGTCCTGGGTTTTTTTGAAATGTTAAGACTGTAGAAAATGCATTTTGTTCAAGCCAAGCAGTTTGAATGACAATAAAAGTTATTCTATCTATTCTAGTCTATTATGTTCATTATCACCTTCCCCAGGCAAACAATGACCAATCCTACATTTTCCTTAATCTTTGCCCCCTTTGATTTCTCATTTTTACATCTTACCTCTCCATATATCTGTGTCACCCTCTCCTCTGCCTCTCAGTCTGAAGAAGGGTCTCGACCCGAAACATCACCCATCCCTTTTATTTAGAGATGCTGCCTGTCCTGCTGTGTTACACTAGCATTTTGTGCCTATCGTGAGAGCATAGTTGATTCTTTCCATGACGGAGGGACACGACCAGAAAGAGCACTATCCAATCGTAATGCCATCTGTGACCACTCACGGAATTTCAACTAAGCTCTTGTAGTTTTGTCCATAATATAGGCGTTGGCGAACCCTCAGTTGCCGTAAATCGGATTTCAAGCTATATTTCAACTTGGAGACTGATCATCAATAACTTGTTGGTAGACACAAAATGCTGGAGTAACTCAGCGGGCCGGGACTGGCAGCATCGCTGGAGAGAAGGAATGGGTGACGTTTTGGGTCGAGACTTGAAATGTCACGCATTGAGTCTGAAGAATGGTCTCGACCCGAAACGTCACCCATTCATTCTCTTCAGAGATGTTGCCTGTCCTGCTGAGTTACTTCGATTTAAACCAGCATTTGCAGTTCTTTCCCACACATCAATAACTTGCTAATATACACTTACTTTTCTTGAATCAATAGCAGCATACATGATATCCATCCAGCCTTTAAATGTTGCCTATGTAAAGAAAATAAACAAATAATTGTCATTGGTGCAGAAGCCAAGATTTAATCGCACAATCTACACTTTCAGTTAAATTGAAAACGTTTCATTTTAAGGTCAAAACTAATATATATCTTAAGTAACATGGTCAAATACTAAGTGTAGATAGTGCTTGCTGCATATTCCTTATGTCACTCATACTACTGGTCCGCCCACAAGGTTATTAGTGAGCTCTCTCTCTCTCTTTCTCCAGTTAGATTAGCTGAATGCATTGAGACAAAAGCACCTTGTGTTTCCCCCGCAGAGTTGCTATTAATAGACTATGGATTCTAATCACTATGTGTGAGTCTGATTATTTCCTACATGGTGTCAGATATTTCGGACTGTCTCCTCGCCTAGTTGGTCTACGATTATTTTAGTTTGTTTTTTTGTTCAGTTTGTGGTTTTACAATGGCTGCGTCTCTTCGCATGCCTGGGTCTTTAGTGTTTGATGGTGACCTCGTCGAGTGTTGGCGCATCTTTGAAGAGGATTTCACTGTGTATGTGCATACGGCACATGCTGCCGCTGTTCCAGATGTTCGTGCCTCTATTCTCCTCAACCAGGCCGGTACGGTGGCCACTCGATGTTCTAGAAGATTTCATTATGCCCTGGCACAGTTCAATGCTATGGGTGTCCAGAATGTTCCGGCTGAGTGGTGGTGTAGTGTGTTGTGGAAAGTGGTGAATTCATTGGACAAAGTCAGCATGGATTTATGAAAGGTAAATCATGTCTGACGAATCTTATAGAATTTTTTGAGGATGTAACTAGTAGAGTGGATAAGGGAAAACCAGTGAATGTGTTATATCTGGACTTCCAGAAGGCTTTCGACAAGGTCCCACATAAGAGATTAGTATGCAAACTTAAAGCACACGGTATTGGGGGTTCAGTATTGATGTGGATAGAGAACTGCCTGGCAGACAGGAAGCAAAGAGTAGGAATAAACGGGTCCTTTTCAGAATGGCAGGCAGTGACTATTGGGGTACCGCAAGGCTCAGTGCTGAGACCCTAGCTATTTACAATATATATTAATGATCTGGATGAGGGAATTGAATGCAACATCTCCAAGTTTGCGGATGACACGAAGCTGGGGGGTAGTGTTAGCTGTGAGGTGGATGCTAGGAGACTGCAAGGTGACTTGGATAGGTTGGGCGAGTGGGCAAATGCATGGCAGATGCAGTATAATGTGGATGAATGTGAGGTTATCCACTTTGGTGGCCAAAACAGGAAAGTAGACTATTATCTGAATGGTGGTCGATTAGGAAAAGGGGAGATGCAACGGGACCTGGGTGTCATGGTACACCAGTCATTGAAAGTAGGCATGCAGGTGCAGCAGGCAGTGAAGAAAACAAATGGTATGTAAGCATTCATAGCAAAAGGATTTGAGTATAGGAGCAGGGAGGTTCTACTGCAGTTGTACAGGGTCTTGGTGAGACCACACCTGGAATATTGCTTACAGTTTTGGTCTCCTAATCTGAGGAAAGGCATTCTTGCCATAGAGGGAGTACAGAGAAGGTTCACCAGACTGATTCTTGGGATGGCAGGACTTTCATATGAAGAAAGACCGGATAGACTTGGCTTGTACATGCTAGAATTTAGAAGATTGAGGGGGGATCTTATAGAAACTTACAAAATCATTAAGGGGTTGGACAGGCTAGATACAGGAAGATTGTTCCCGATGTTGGGGAAGTCCAGGACAAGGGGTCACAGTTTAAGGATAAGGGGGAACTCTTTTTGGACCGAGATGAGAAAATCATTTTTTACACAGAGAATGGTGAATCTGTGGAATTCTCTGTCACAGAGGGTAGTTGAGGCCAGTTCATTGGCTATATTTAAGAGGGAGTTAGATGTGGCCCTTGTGACTAAAGGGATCATGGGGTATGGAGAGAAGGCAGGTACAGGATACTGAGTTGGATGATCAGCCATGATCATATTGAATGGCGGTGCAGGCTCGAAGGGCCGAATGGCCTACTCCTGCACCTATTTTCTATGTTTCTATGTTTCTAAGACCCTGAGTGCCTTAAGACACCTATGTGAGTTATGCATTAATCTTGTGATGGAGCGCCATAACATTTTTTTGCGCAGCCAAAGGCATGGTGAACCTGTCGAAGCGTGCATCAGTTCTTTGAAACACATCGCCAGCCGGTGCGAGTTTGCCAAATTGTGCGATAGTCTGATACGAGACAGAATTTTTTTGTGGAATTCTCAATGATAAGGTACGTGATGAATTTCTACGTGATACTGATCTCACTCTGGAGACTGCTGAAAATCGCTGTCGTATTGCAGAAATGACAGATTCTCACACCAAATCTTTGGGGCATGGTCCCCATTCTGCCTATGATTTTAATGTTGCTGACATAGTTTATCAAGCCCAATGCCAGTTTTCACAGGTGCCTGGCAGATCTGGTGTTAAGTTCATTAACAATTGTGTGAACTGTGGAGGTTCGCATGCAGGCATTCGTGTACATTGCCTGGCTTATGGGTAACTTTGCCACTTGTGTAAACGCAGAAATCACTTCATTCGTTGTTGAAACACAGTACAGACAAAGCAATCCGTCAACCAGCTCCAACGTGAGAGCTTAGATCCAGTGCCTTCCCATGCGGCTCCCACGCAAGCGTTTCTGACCAATGAGGACATACTGTCTGCTAACGAGAAACTGGATATCAACATACATTCCTTGTTGGATTTGTCTCGTAAACATCAAGATCCCATGGTCACTCTCCTCATTAACGGAATGAATGTTATTGTTAAACTCGACACTGGAGCTCGCTGCAATGTTTTATCCTTATCTGAACTCAATAGGATTCGAAAAAAACGAGGTAATCAATCACACGGCCGCCACTCTACTTTCATTTGCAGGTGGCGCAGTGTACCCTATCAGTCTCTCTCTCTGCAGTAAGACTAGCTGAATGCATGGAGACGAAAGCACCTTGTGTTTCCCCCGCAGAGTTGCTAATAAAAGACTATGAATTCTAATCACTGTGTGTGAGTCTGATCATTTCCTACATGGTGTCAGATATTTCAGACCCTCTCCTCGCCTAGTTGGTCTACGATGCTATCTTGATTCACATGTCCACAGCCTGCTCTTCCTTATTGCCCAAGAAAAAGTGCCTTCTCTACTAGGCATTGATGCTTGTTACCTGGGTCTGGTCACCTTCAATACATCTGTCTATCAACTGTTTGCTACATGTGGCTTCACTCAACAAATCCTGACACAATACAAAAGTCTGTTCAACGACAAGCTGGGCAGGTTACCTGTCAAATACATAATCATGACTGACCCCAAGGTCCTTCCAGTTGTCCGTCCGGCACACCAGATTCCCCATGCTATGCGGGACCGGGTACAAGGTGAACTCAACAGAATGGTGACTATGGGTGTGATTACCCCCATCGCTGACGCATCGGATTGGGTCTCGCCGATGGTCGTAGCAACGAAAAAGAATAAGGAAGAAATCTGGATTTGCATCAATCCTAAAGATTTAAACACTGCCATTAAGTGACCACACTATCCTATACGCACAGTGAAAGAAATTGCAGCACAGCTGGGCAAGGCGACTGTATTCACAGTACTAGATGCCAAGAGTTCATTCTGGCAGATTGTCCTGGAGCACAATTCCCCCAAGTTAACCACCTTCAGCCACCCCTTGGACGTTACAAATTTCACTGTATGCCATTTGGCATTAGCTCTGCTAGTGAAGTATTTCAACGCGCTATGGAACAGTTGTTTGCAGGTTACCCATGCTCCATCGTAGTTGATGATATCCTTGTTGCTGGACGAACTATTCAAGAACACGACGCAAATTTAAAGAAGGTTCTGGACTGCGCTAAAGAAATCAACCTCATTAAACCCTCTAAAGTGTAAATTCAGAATAAATGAGGTGAACTACGTAGGCCATCTATATAATTAAAACTCAAATCTTGACCACTTCCTGTTTGCACTGTATATTGATTTTAGACAAAACGCTACCACTAATGGCTGTGATTTCTGGTCATCTTACTCGGAGTCACCCTCCGCTGTGCAGCACAAGAGGATTTTTCCCATTGATGAAAAATACATGTTTAAAAAATGTTGAGATTGTCTCTCCTGTCATACGCCATGAAGGCCACGCCCCTTCCGGTGGGATGAGGGAGGGATTATAAAACCCGGAAGTATGGACTGCCTCAGTCTCTGCAAGATGGGATAGCGAGAGGTCACAACTCTCAGTCTGAGCTGTGAATAACACTGAACACATGTCTACTAAACTGTGAGTGGTTTTACTGGCCTGTGAGTGCCCTTCATGTAGTTTGAAAATGTAGTTTGGAAATGTGGTTTGAAAATGCAAAAGTGGTGTTGCCTTTGCCTTATTGAAAAGTGGTGTTGCCTTTTCCCACACTGCCGCTGACGATAGCTTATGATCGCTCTCCTCTGTCATTAAGCGCAGTTGGCCTGACAAGCAATACAATCTACCACTTCCAGTTCAGCCCTTCATTGCCGTCCGTGATGAACTAGCAGTACAAGATGGCATTATCGTAAAGGGCCACAAAGCTGTAGTTCCTTCCTCTCTACACAGCAAGTGTTTTGATGCTGTCCTTGCAGGACACCCAGGTGCAGTAGCAACCGTCCTGTGAGCAAAACACATGTTTTACTGGCCTGGCATGATCGATTACATTCACGAGAAAGTGGAATCCTGTGCAGTGTGCAATAGTTTGGCACCACATCAACAAAAACAACCATTTGTCTCACACTCGGTTCCTGCCCTCCCATGGTCCACAGTGGAAACTTACATATTTGAGTGGCATGGCAAACAATACCTGGTTCTTGTCAACTCGTATTCTGATTGGTTTGACTTCGATCTTCTTAGTAACCCCACATCTCATGGGGTAGTTCAGAAGCTGGCACGCCATTTCTCCGACCATGGAGCTCCATGTCAAGTACTATCTGATAATGGCAGTCAATTTACCAGCCAGTACTTCAAAGACTTTGCTACACGCTGGGGTTTTTGTCACATCACCAGCAGCCCTAAATACCCTCAGTAGAATGGACTTGTTGAACGTGCTGTCAGGAGTGCAAAACAATTAATGGAAAGGTCCCTCAGAGCAAAATCAGATGTGTACCTGGACCTGCGTAACCTGCGCAACATCTCCCGCGACCCAATATTGCGTTCACCCGCTCAGTGTCTGATGTCAAGGCAGACCCGAGCCACATTGCCTGTGGTGAAGCAGGAACTGGTTCCGCATGTGATCCAACTATCAAAAGTCTAGTCCAAACTACAACAAAAGTGGAACATTCAGTAAGGGTGGTAGGCTGAGGGGCAAGTGGTGCGTCTGCAAAGCGACAAAGCTCACGACTGCCTTGGCGTAATTTCTGGGACTGCCTTTGAGCCAAGTTCATACTTGGTCAATGCTGATGGCGGCACCTACAGACATAATAGGCGACATATCCTGCCTGTGAATGAGCCTGCACCAGCTCCGTACTATCTTGACCGCACAAGTGTACTTCCATCCACATCCAGCGGCATCAGCCCGAATGCACCAGCACGACAACCTGTTTCTGATCCAGTTTCGTCCCCGGGAATGCCGTTTCAATCTCTGACACCTATTTCACCACCGAGCGTGTCCCCGGTGACGGGAGGATATGCAGGACTGTACCGTACACGTGCTGGTCGTGTTTGTTAGCCCACTGTAAGGTACCCGGGCTTGTTTGAACTTCCTCCAGTTTATTGCTACATACTATGTGTGCTTTATACAATCAGCAATATACATTTGCATTTAATTCTTTGTAGTACTAAGTAGCTTTATATTTGAATTGAATTCTTTAAGACGGAGGATGTACATTAGTGCTTGCTGCACATTCTTTATGTCACTGATACTACTACGGGCTTATCAGTGAGCTCTCTCTCTCTCTCTTCTAGTTAGACTAGTTGAATGCATGGAGACAAAAGCACCTTGTGTTTCCTCCACAGAGTTGCTGATAAAATACTATGGATTCTAATCACTATGTGTGAGTCTGATCATTTCCTATACTAGGTAGACACAAGGAACTGCAGATGCTGCTTTAACTCCTCTTCCCATTCCCACACTAACCTTTCTGTCCTGGGTCTCCCCCATTGCCAGAGTGAGGCCACACACAAATTGCAGGAACAGCTCCTCATATTCCAGTTGGGTAGCTTACAGCCCAATGGTATGAACTTTGAATTATCCAATTTTAGGTAACATGCCTACAAATATCTACTTTTTTCCCCTCTGTGCCGCATCTGGACCCATTTCTCCCCCTGCCTCTCCTCTTATTATTTTCTCTGGCTTCACAATTTACACCTCTTCTATCCTTCTCTCATATCTTTTGCCTTTTCATCGCTAGCCTTTGCCCAACCATCTGCCAATGAAAGCCTCCCTCAGCTGTATCTACCTATCACTTGCCAGGCTTTGTCCTGCCTCCACCTCTTTTCCAGCTTTCTTCTCCACCATCACAATCACAACCTGCAAACAATTGTTCCATACCCTGTGATTCAGGAATCGTTCTGTTAAACCTCTTGTACACCCTCTCCAAAACCTCCACATCCTTCCTGTAATGGAAAAAGTCTTATGAAAGGTTCTGACCCGAAACGCCACCTATCTCCATGTTCTCCAGAGATGCTGTCTGACCCGTTGAGTTTGTGTCTCTGTTTGAATCCAAACATCATTCAATTCTGCAGCTTTATATTCCGGGAGCTAAGACAATATCAAAATGCTGTTTAAAGCCTTTGAATAGGCCAATAAAAGTGTATTTCTTAGATTTATTCATCACTTAAGAGGATGTATTCAAGTTTGTTGCTGAGTCTTGTGGTTAGCATTTGCTTCCTTACATCTGCACCAGACTTCAGGAACATATTTCCTCAGGGAGATAAACAGTACAGCATGCCAAGTCACTCGATGAAATGCCACATTACTGATTTCTTAGCGGTCTTGCAAGTTGTTTACCCGGGGGTTAGGATCCCAATGACTCTGGGAATTCACCATCATTAATATGATCTAATTAGTAAAGAATGCTTCCGACCGGCACTTGAGGGAAACCTGGAATAAGCAAACAGCAAAGCAAACAGACCAAAGCTAGAGTGACAAAGTGCTGGAGTAACTCAGTGGGCCACACAGCATCTCTGGAGAATAACAATAGGTGATGTTTTCAATGGGAAACCTTCTTCAGAAGAGTGTGAAGAAGAGTCCTGACTTGAAACGTCACCTGTTCTTTGAGATGCTGAATGGACTGCTGAGCTACTCCAGCACTTTGTGTCTATCTTTGGTATAAACCAACATCTGCTGTTCTTTGTTTCTACAGTCAAAAGCTACATCAGTCATAGATGTAAAATACTGGAGTAACTCAGCGAGTCATGCAGCATCTCTGGAGAAAAAAAAAGTGACTTTTTGGAACCCTTCTTCAGACTGAAAGTAAAGATGGGGAGGGGCCGGGGGGGGAAATAAACTGTAGGCGGGAAAAGTCTGGAACAAATCAGGGCCGGCAGGGATGATGGAGCCCATAATGGCCTATTGTTGGCTGGAGAAGGTGTGATAACGAGAGATATACAAGGATGTGAAGAGTGGAACTGGCTGGGCAACTAGGGTGGGAGAGAGGGGAGGGGAGGGAATGCAGGAGTTACTTGAAATTTGTGGAATCAACGTTCTTACCACTATCGGCAGTTCCTTCCTCCACTAGAATGAGGCATTATCTACTGACTAGTCATCGGCACTCTGTGCCAAGTATTGCTCACGGATACATCATCGAGTGCCACTATTTACTGCGCTGCCTCTGAGAGGTTAGATTGATATTGTGGGGGCAGAATTCTATAGACCCTGCACACATCTGCTGTGTGGCTAACCCGTTCCTGCCCAGTGAAAGCAAGGGGCAGCACAGTGGCACAGCAGTAAAGTTGCTGCCTTACAGCACCAGAGTCACAGGTTTGTTTCTAACTACAGGTGCTGTCTGTATGGAGCTTGTACGTTACTGCGTGGGTTTTCCCCTGGTTCACCCGTTTCCAACCCACATTCTTTCCACTAGTTTTACAATTCACAACTCTTCAATCCTTCTGTCTCAAACCTTCTGTTTTAATTTCTGGTCTTTGTTCCAACCATTTATCTATCATGAATCTTCCTTGCCTTTGTCCACCTATTACCTGTCACACTTTGTCCTACCTTTCCTATCTCCCAGCTTTCATTCCTCCCCTCCCTCCATCCCCGATCCACACAATCACTAAAGAAGGGTTCTGTGTCGAAATGTTACCTATCCATGTACTCCAGAGATGCTTCCTGACCTCCTGAGTTACTCCAACAATTTCAGACAGTTTGACACAAAATGTCATCTGTCCATTCCCTCCGCAGATGCTGCCTGATCCACTGAGTTCCTCCAGCACTTTGTGTTTTGCTCAACTACGCTGTAAATTGGCAGGATGTATTAACGGTGGCTGGCACCAATAAAAATCCATGTCCAATGCTGCACCTATAAAACAGTGTGGCTGAAACAAGCACCAGCAGGGTTTTACAAGTGACATTGACCTGAGAAGTAATAAGAATATCTTCAAACCTGGGAACAAGCAGTCTTCACGGTCTCCAGTGAGTGAGCTGGAGGTCATAGGAGAGAAAGTTGAAGGAGGAAATAGAAGTAGGAAGTGAAGGAAGCAGACATAGGAGGATGTCGAAGTAGGGTGTGGAAGTAGGAAACAGAGAGCATGGAAGTATAGGCAGAGAGCATGAAAATAAGTGGAGGCCATGAAAGTAGGAAGTAGAGGGTGTGGAAGTAGGAAGTAGCGAGTGGAAGTAGGAAGTAAAGGAAGTGGGTGTAGGAAGTATAGTGAGTGGAAATAAGAATTAGAGGGAAGGTAGATACAAAATGTCGGGGAAACTCAGCGAGTCAGGCAACATCACGGGAGACAAGGAGTAGGTGACGTTTTAGATTAGAGTCTGATAAAGGGTTTCTACCTGAAACTTCACCTATTCCTTCTATCCTGAGATGCTGCCTGACCCGCTAATTTACTCCAGCATTTTGTACCTATCTTAGGCATAAACTAGCATCTGCAGTTCCTTCCTACACATAAGTAGTGGGAGTGGATTAAGAAGTAGACGAAGTATTCACAAAGACATGTTCCTCCAGCACTTTGTGTTTTTCTACAGATTCCAGCATCTGCAGTCTCCCTGTGTCATCGTCACCCATGACTGTTCACCGCATCAGGTACTCATCATTATCAGCAATCACCACCTCCTGTTGTCATGGAGATCATGGGCTAAATGGCTTCAGATTGCTGTGTGGATTTCAATGTTGCTATGACTCATTCCTGGCATTCACATGCTCCATTTCACTCTCGTTGCTGCAAACCCCACGCCCACATTTCACAAATCACTCACATGGCCATCTATTCATCAACGATGGCCGGATCTCACAACCGATGGGGAACAACTTTGATCAGCCATGATTGAATGGTGGAGTAGAATGTACTAATTCTGCTCCTATCATGTTCACAAGTTATAGGAGTCAAATTAGGCCATCTGGCCCACCGAGTTTACTGCACCATTCAAGCATGGCTGATCTCTGCCCCTTAATCCCATTTTCCTGCCTTCTTCCCATAACCCTTGAATCAAGAATTCTAATCAAGAATTTGTCTATCTCTGCCTTAAAAATATCCACTGACTTGGCCTCCACAGCCCTCTGTGGCAATGAGTTCTACAGATTAACTACCCTCTAACTAAAGAAGTTCCTCCTCACCCTTCTAAAAGAGCACCCTTTAATTCTGAGGCTATGACCTCTGGTCCTAGACCCTCCCACCAGTGGAAACATCCTTTCCACATCCACTCTATCTATGTCTTTTATTTTTCTGTAAGTTTCAATGAGGTCCCCAACTAAACTTCCATGAGTAGATGCCCAATGCTGTCAAGCGCTCATCATATGCTAATGATGACTTATGAACTTATAAACTGGAGGCAGAGGTGTCTGGGCAGACTGGGGTCGAGTCCACCTTTCTGGCCTGAAAGGTGGACTCGGAGGAGACTGTTGTGGCCAACTTGAAATACCTGCTGGTAGGACCATGGAAGATGATAACATTCTTTTACCCTGGTCCTCCTCCAAACAATCTTCTCCCTCACCCTGTACTCTCTTCAACTGCAAGCTGCAAATGGTGTAGGCTTGCAATTATTGCCATGGGTTGTACTCTATACTCTACATCTGCCATTTGATTATTTTAGATACCTCTGGGCTTGTACTCACTTGAGTTTCGAAGGATGAAGGAGAAATGTAATTGAAACCTCCCGAATAATGAAAGGCCTGGATAGAGTGGATGCAGAGAGGATGTTTCCAGTAGTGGGATTGTCTAGGACCTGAGCGCACATCCTCAGAATAGAAGGATGTACCTTTCGAAAGGAGATGATGAAGAATTTCTTTAGCCAGAGGGTAGATGTCTGTGCCGAACATGATGCCAAGCTAAACTAATCTCCTCTGCCTGCATGCGATCCATATCCCTTTATTCCCTGTATATCCACATGTCTATCTAAAAGACTCAACTCCACAATCGTATCTGCCTCCACCACCACCTCTGGCAACATGTTCCTGGCACCCACCACCCTCTGTGTAAAATATTTGACCCACACATCTCCCTTAAACTTTGCTCGTTCACCTTAAAGCTGTGTCCTCCAGTGTTGCACGTTTTCACCCTGGGGGAAAAGGTTCTGACTTTCTACCCTATCTATGCTGGTCATCATTTTATATACTTCCATCAAATCTTTCCTCAACCTCCAACGTTCCAGAGAAACTTTGCCCTCTTATCTTAACGCTACTCCCTCTCAGCTCTGCATTTCTTCCCTGGAGAAAAAGGTTCTGACCATCCACCCCATCTATGCCTCTCATAATTTTATATACTTGCCCTGCATATGACATTTAAAGCTTGATCTTATCATCTTCAAGCAACGCCCTCTAGAATTTGACATTTCCACCCTGGGGAAAACAGTTATGACTATCTAATTTATCACCTTTAAATTTTGGCCTTCTCATTTTAAAGCTACGCCCTCTAGACTTTGACAATTCCATGCCGGGGAACAGGTTCTGAATGGCATTTATTCTTTCAGACCATTTCACCAGCTAGCTGTTAACTTACCACTTGCAGTAAAGCAAGGTAGCCGAGTCCAACGTTGTCAAAGTTGATTTTTAAGTTTTTCCACCGAGCGCTCTCTTTAAGTTGAAGGCATTCCGTCATGTTGTCAACGACATCAATGGGGAATAGAGTCCCGTCCGTCACGTTGATACAACGATAATATTTTCCAGCAAACAGATTCACGCCCATGATACTGAAGATAAGCCAGAATATCAGGCAAACCAGCAGCACGTTCATGATGGAAGGGATGGCACCAAGGAGAGCATTGACAACCACCTAAACATCAAAACAGACATCAGAAAGCTGCTTCGTCTTTAATTTACTTTCAAAGATACAGCAGGGAAATAGGCCCTTCGGCCCTCTGCGTCCACGACGACCATCGATCACCCATTCACATTTGTTCTATGTAATCCCACTTTCTCATCCACTCCCTACACACTAGGGGGAATTTACATAGCCCGATTAACCTAGAAGCCCGCACGTCTTTGGGAAGTGAGAGGAAACCGGAGCACCTGGAGGAAACCCAAGTGGTCACAGGGAGAATGTGCAACCTCCAAACGCAGATAGCACCCAAGGTCAGGATCGAACCCGGGTCTCCAGCACTGTGATGCAGCGGCTTTACCTGCTGCGCCACCTTGCCAACTTTAAAACAAAAATATTCACTGCCAGTTGTAATTTAGATTTTGGTTGATTGTTGTAACATGTACTGAAGTACAGTGAAGAGGTTTGTTTTGCATGCTATCCAATCAGATAATACTATATATAACTACAATCAAGTCAAACTCAAGTACAATCGGTAGAGCAAAAGGGAAGACACAGAGTGCAGAATATAGTTCTCAGCATTGTAGTGCATCAGTTTCAGAGACAGTACAATGCCTGCAATGGGGTAGAGGTGAATCAGACAGTACCCTAGTTCATGAGAGGACCGTTCAGAAGTCTGATACTAGCAATTTATGCAAATAGCGAAAATAAAACCAGTTTAGTTTTGTTTGGTTTATTATTGTCACATGCATGTGTTTTTTGTGGTGTGCTATCCAGTCAAACAAAAGACTATACATGAGTACAATCAAGCCGTCTACAGCATACCTAAACAATAATTCAATGATTAAATTTATTGTGACAATTAAGAGATAAAATGATTACAAATAAAGTAAAGAAAACAATGGTAAAGTAATTTACAGAGTTATCTGGGCAAACGGAAATGCATGTATTGTAAAGCAAAATAAAGAAAAAAACCTTGTGGTGGACCGAAGCCGTCACAGAATTTGATTACTGCGAAGGAGAAAAAAAAAGCAAAATTATAAATGAAATACAAATCGCAAATCATAATTAGCGACAATATATTGTAAAGCTGGAAAATGAAATCAAACAATGGTTGGTCTTGGTTTGGTCGATGAGATAGCATGTGTGAAGCTAATGATGAAGTTATGGTGTCATACAGCAAGGATGCAGGCCGCTACACCCAACTCATCCATGCTGACTATGTCTATCCAAGCTAGTCCATTCGCTAGTTTTTGACCCGTATCCCTCGAAACTATTCCTATCCATGTACTTGTCCAAATGCCTTTGAAACATTGTAATCGTACCTACCTCTAAGGCTTCCTCTTTCCTAATACCAACTTGCTTCTCAGGTCCCTTTTAGATGTTTTCCCTCTCACCTTACATCTATGCTATCTAGTATTACACTTCACTACCCGAGGAAAAAGTAAATGTTCATAAGTTATTAGGCAATTCGGCCTTGAGCAGAATTAGGCAATTTGGCCTTGAGTCTACTCTGCCATTCAATCGTGGCTGATCTATCTTTCCCTCTCAACCCCAATCTCCTGCCTTCTCCCTGTACCTTTGACATTCTTAATCATCAAGAATCTGTCAATCTCTGCTTTTAAAATACCCAATGACAGCCTCCACAGCCGCCTGTGGCAATTCCACAGATTCACCATCCTCCTCGTCTCCTTTCTAAAAGTATGTCCTTTTATTCTGAGGCTGTGCCCTCTGGTGCAACATCGGGGACATTTTTCTGCATTTAGCCTGTCCAATCCCTTAAGAATTTTTTTCTGTTTCTATAATAATCTGCCTTCTTCTTCTTACCACCAAAGTGGATAACCTCACATTTATCCACATTATACCGCATCTGCTATGCACCTGCCCTCTCACCCAACCTATCCGTCACCCTGCAGCCTCATAGCTTACTCCTCGCTGCTCACACGGCCACCCAACTTTGTGTCAACCGCAAACTTGAAGATTCTATATTTAATTCCTTTGTCTAAATCGTTAATATATATTATAAATAACTGGGGTCCCAGCACCGAGCCTTGCAGCACCCACTAGTCACTGCCTGCCATTCTGAAAAGGACCCGTTAATTCCTACTCTGCTGCCTGTCTGCCAACCTGTTCTCTATCCATGTCAATGCCCTACCCCCAATACCACGTGTTCTAATTTTGCACTCTATAATCTCTTGTGTGGGACCTTGTAAAAGGCCTTTTGATAATCCAGATACACCACATCCACTGGCTCTCCCTTATCCATTCTACTTGTTGCATACTCAAAAAGTTCCAGAAAATTAGTCAAGCATGATTTCCCCTTCGTAAATCCATGCTGACTTCGACTGATCCCGTCACTGCTTTCCAAATGCACTGCTATAACATCTTTAATAATCGACTAAGCATCTTGAGTCGATTATTAAAGATGTAAGACTAACTGGTCTATAATTCCCTGTTTACTCTCTCCCTCCTTTCTTAAAAAGTGGAGTTACATTGGCTACCCTCAAGTCCACAGGAACTGATCCACAGTCTAGAGAACATTGGGTACTCTGGGATGCAGACCATCAGGCCCTGGGGATTTACCTGCCTTCAATCACAACAGTTTAACTAAACGGCCTGTCCCACTTCAGCGATTTTTTCGGCGACAGTCACAATCGTAGCAGTTTGCCAAAAAAACGGAGACTGGACCCCCCCGCCCACAACAATGTCTACGACCATCTACCACCAAGTTGACGTCAAGCTACGGCAAAAGCTACCGACAACGGCAACAACCTGCGTCATCCTGGCGACAACCTACGACAGCACCTACGGCAGGAGAAGGCAAGCTACGTCAAGCCCACAGTCGCTTAAAGATTTTGAACATTTCAAAATCCAGCGGCGCCAAGAAAAAACTTATGGCCCTGTCTTACGGTGCGAGTCCACCCACGAGTGATCCTGAATTTAAAACAAATCAAACACGTGGTAATCACGTAGAATTAACGTAGCTGGAATGTCGGAACTCGTGGACGTAACTTAGCGACTCGTAACGCTAACGGCAGGTGCTCGGGAAACTTGTTAACTCGTGAAAATCTTTCAACATGATGAAAGATTTCCATGAGTCAAATTTACTCTCGAAGTACAAATTTTATACTTTTAAACTCGTTGTAAGAACGTAGTAACCCGTGAGTTTACCGTAGTGACTCGTGAGTCGACCGTGGACACTCTTTAACTCAGCGGACAGGCAGCATCTCTGGGGAGAAGGAATGGGTGACGGGATGACGTTTCCAAATTTCTGCTGTGTCTTTGTGTAACTCCAGCACCGTGTGTTCACGTTTTGTCAACCAGCATCTGCCCTTTCTTGTGTATGACATTATTTGTATCCGTGGCAGTTGATTTTCGCTCTCTTCAGTTTCCCAGGGGGTCGGGACGGGACTGGAGTTGGGAGGGAAAGGTGAGGTGGGGGGTTGCGGTGACTTAGTACGGGAGACAAGTGTAGGAGAGGTGTACTGACTGTGTGGGCAGACACTTTGGTAGTGATTGCCCATTGGGGTTCACTGTCGAGGACTTCATAATGCAAAGAGCAGTGCATAATGCAGTTGCCGCAAAAAAAGATTTTGTGTGGATCTGGAAAATCTGGTTATTGAAGGTGCTTCTGGTCTGCAGTGTGCAATAGTCACCAAAATGCACTGCATCTTTAGAAAGGAAAAATACAAAACAAGTCAATCCCACTGGATAGGCCTTAGTCAAGGTGCTGTACAACACAGAAACAGGTCCTTTGGCCCAGCTTGGCTGTGCCGTCCAAGTTGGCGTCTTGCGGTAGTCTTGTTTGCCTGCATATGGCCCATAGCCCTCTAAACTCTTCCCATCCATTTATCTTTCGTTAATAACCTCAAGAAAATATTAAGTCTACGTGAGCCTGCTTCAGTTTCCTGGGTCCAACTCAGAGAGGTCTACCCCCTTTCCAGGGTTAATCGCTCCACTCATTATAATGCTCTTTGCATTATGAAGTCCTCGACAGTGAACCCCAATGGGCAATCACTACCAAAGTGTCTGCCCACACAGTCAGTACACCTCTCCTACACTTGTCTCCCATACTAAGTCACCCCAACCCCCTCCTCTCCCCCCACCCCCCTCCTTTCCCTCCCAACTTCAGTCCCGTCCTGACCCCCTGGGGAACTGAAGGGAGCGACAATCAACTGCCACGGATACAAATCAAGTCATTCACAAGAAAAGGCAGATGCTGGTTGACAAAAAGTGAACACACGGTGCTGGAGTAACACAAAGACGCCGCAGAAATTTGGAAACGTCATCCCGTCACCCATTCCTTCTCTCCAGAGATGCTGCCTGCTCGCTGAGTTAAAGAATGCCCACGGTAGACTCACAAGTCACTACGGTAAACTCACGGGCTACTACGTTCTTACAACGAGTTTAAAAGTATAACATTTTTACTTCGAGAGTAAATTTGACTCATGGAAATCTTTCATCATGTTGAAAGATTTTCACGAGTTAACAAGTTTCCCGAGTACCTGCCATTTGTGTTACGAGTCGCTAAGTTACGTCCACGAGTTCTGACATTCCCGCTAAGTTAATTCTATGTGATTACCACGTGTTTGATTTGTTTTAAACTCGGGATCACTCGTGGGTGGACTCGCACCGTGAGACAGGGGTTTTACGACTCTTTAGGCGACTTGAGGAGATGTTTCACGACCATAAAGGCTTTATCCCGTGACCATGTGGTGACAGCCTAGTCGCCGGAAGTGTCTGAAAAAAGTGCCTAAGTGGTCCAGGCACTTTTTCCTGACTAATGTGGATTTTCTTCAGTTCCTCCCTTGACATCCTTCCTGTGACTCGATGACCAGAACTACACAAAATATTCCAATTAGAATATAGATTCATATAGTCATACAGCATGGAACCAAGCCTTTCGGCCCAACCTGGCCACAGGTCCCATCAACATTAGTCCCACCACTCTGCATTTAGCCCATATCTCTCTGCACCTGCTCTATCCAAGTACCTGTCCAAATGTTTCTTAAAGGTTGTGATGGTACCTGCCTCACCTACCTCCATATCGTTCCATATACTCAACACCCTTTGTGTAAAAAAGTTACCCCTCAGCTTCCTATTAAATCATTCCCACCTCACCTTAATCCTATGTCCTCAGGTTATTTATTCCCTTATTCTGGGCAAGAGACTATGTGTTTGCCCAATCTATTCCTCTCATGATTTTGTACACCTCCTCCCAACGACAATACTTAAGGCCCTGACCAATGAAGGCAAACATGCCGTATACCTTCTTCAACACCCTGTCTATCTGCATCACAATTAGTAGGGAAATATGTACCTGTACTCCTAGATATGTGTACTACAACACTTTCCAGGACCCTATCATTTACTTTTGTTTTGTTTTTGTTTACTTTTAGAGATACAGCATAGAAACAGACCCTTTGGCCTACTGACCATTGATCACTGGTTCATACTAGTTCTATGTTATCCCACTTTATGAACTACTCCCTACACACTAGGGACCAATTAACCTACAAACTTGCACGTCTTGGGGGTGGGAGAAAATTACCCAGAGGAAACCCAGAGAGAAAGTCAAAGAGAAAACATGCAAACTCCACACAGACAGAACCCGAGGTCAGGATCGAACCCGAGTCTCTGGCACTGTGAGGCAGTGGCACTACCAGCTGCACCACTGTGCCGCCTTGCTCCACAAGTCCTGACCTGGTTAAACGTACCACAATGATGATCATTTCAGTGACTTCACAGAAACTAATACTACATAGTTTGAAACTAATGCCAAAATATCTCCTAGTTTTCATTACCAAAACTGCACCTTGTAATCTCGCCAAGCTCTACCCAAAGTCCGATAAAACCCCAGCTAGATTTATTCCTCCTGAATCCAACCCACATGCAATGTAGTACAAAGGTTAGCACAACCCTTGCTAGTGTTCAAACCAAAATCTACTTCAGCCTTTCTCCAAACATTGCGAGAATTATTTGGGAACACACAAACGAAAAGACCTGGCCAAATAACAGGGCATGAGAGAATTGTTTGCATTCTAAAACTGTATGGGTATTTCTTGAGGTGTTCAAATTCAGTTTTACTTAGGATGGGGTGTACATTGTGAAAGAGCCACTTATGTAAGTCATTCCAACGAGATCTGTTTGTACGGATCTAAATGCATCTTACATCCATGGATGTGTTGAGTTGGTATCTTACCCTCATGCCTTCAAAGCGTGACAGTGCTCTCAAAGGCCTCAAGGCTCTTAGCGTTCTGAGGGACTTAATGGGCCCAAGTTCCGAATACCCCAAGGCATTGGCTACGAGGCTCACTAAAGACACCTAGACCATAAAGGGAAAAGGAAATATCCCATGTAAGTAAAGTAATTTGTGCAACAATATCAAGAATTATCAAGATAAGCACTCTGTAACTGCAAGCAATAACACTGAGACAACATTTTTTTAAATAAAAAAATAAATAAATACATTTTTATTAATTTATTGAACATGTTAAAAAAATACAAACACAAATAAACTTGTAAGCAATAAAAAAAGAAAATAAAACACAAAGGAAAACAAACAAATAAGTAACTCAAATAATAAAAATAATATCGTTCATGTTCAAAATGGAGATACAGGCAGATTAGTGGCAAGTAACATTTTACCATATGATTTGTCTATCTGTCCATTGTGTGTGTGTGTATATACAATATACACATACAAACACACACATATATGTACGCATATATATGTACGCATATCTATCTATCTATCTATCTATCTATCTATCTATCTATCTATTATTATTATTATATAAAACTCTCGTGCCATCCGACCGGCTGCCGTCCGGCTGCCTTTCTGCCTTTTGATTTGTTCCATCGTGTGATGTCACAATGCCCAATGCTCGCAGATGTCCAATCGGAATGGCCGATGCTCGCAGATGTCCAATCGGAATGGATCCATTTACATGTACGGCTGCCGGCTGCATTTCTTCCTTTGATTCCTTGCCACGCCGAATCCAGACGCACAATCGCCGAGATCTTTTCCATTTCGGTAGAGATTTCACTTTTCTTTCTAAGTATCCGCTCCTCATTACATTTCGTCGTGTTTAAGTACACGTTTTTAATCAAATCCTTCTCCCCCCCCCTCCCCCACCCTCCAATATTTCAAAAATAAACTGGCTTCTCACCCATAGAAGCAGCCATTTGGGTAGACATTTCACTTTTCATTCCAACTATCCACTCCTCATTAGATTTCGTTATGTTTATGTCCAAATTTTTCATTAAATCTTTCTCCCCCCCCCCCCCCCCCCCCCCCCTCACTCATTTGTCGCCTCCAGCTGGCCAGTGACCATAACGGCTGCTGGCGCCCGCATCTCGCCTCAAAGACGCCATTTAAAACCAGCCGCACTGCTCATTCCTGAGCCGCTTGAGTTGGAGGACCACGTCTCCGGTGGGGGCTACGGGTAGGGAACGGCTGCGTTGGGGGAGCAGACCCAACGGGTCTGCCCTTGGTCTAGTTATATATTAAAACTGTGTGGCTGCCGCCTGGCGTCCGTCCGGCTGCCTTTTGATTCGTTCCATCGTGTGATGTCACAATGCCCAATGCTCGCAGATGTCCAATCACAATGCCCAATGTTCGCAGATGTCCAATCGGAATGGCTCCATTTACATGTACGGCTGCCGGCTGCCTTTCTTCCTTTGATTCCTTGCCACGCCGAATCCAGACGCAGAATCGCCGAGATCTTTTCCATTTCGGTAGAGATTTCACTTATCATTCCAAGTGTCCACTCCTCATTAAATTTCGTCGTACACATTTTTAATGAAATCCTTCTCCCCCCCCAGCTCACTCATTTTGTTGCCTCCTGCTGGCCAGCGACCATAACGGCTGCTGGCGCCCGTATCTGGAGCAGACCCAACGGGTCTGCATTTGGTCTAGTATATATCGGAATGTCTATATATATATGTGTGTGTGTGTGTGTGTGTGTGTGTGTGTGTGTGTGTGTGTGTGTGTGTGTGTGTGTGTGTGTGTGTATATATGTGTGTGTGTGAATGTACACACACACACACACACACACACACACACATTATACATGTCTATGTGTTCGTCATAACATGGATTATCAGAAAATAAAGGGATATCTAGAATACTTACATCAACAATGAGGAAATCCAGCCAACACCATGCATTTGTGAAATACTTCACAAAGCCATACGCCACCCACTTCAACAACATTTCCAGAATGAAAATATAGGTGAAGATTTTATCTGCATATTCAAGCATTGATTTGATGTTTTTCCGCTGTTCGACATAAATATCTTCAAAAGCCTAAAAAAAGAAAATATTCCTAAAAATGCAGGCATCTTAACAAGGTGCTTTTCACATCAGATTTCATGCCTTTTTTCCCACCTTTTTGCTACATCCACCAAACCACCCTCTGTTTCGGTATGCGGTACATTAGTTAGTTTAGGATTACTAGGTCTTACAACAACAATGGTGCAGCTGGTAGAGCCGCTGCCTCACAGCACCAGAGACCAAGGTTTGATCCTGACCCTGGGTGCTGTCTGTGTGGAGTTTGCACGTTTTCCCTGTGACCGCGTGGGTTTCCTCCCAGTGCTCCAGTTTCCTCCCATATCCCAAAGACGTGCGGTTTCATAGGTTAATTGGCCCTCTGTAAATTGCCCCAAGAGTGTAGGGAGTGGGTGAGAAAGTTAATAACATGGAACTAGAGTGAACGCGTGATCGATGGTCTGCATGGACTCGGTGGGCTCAAGGGCCTGCTTCTTTGCTGTATCTCGAAACTAAACCATAACTTAATTGATATGAAGTGATTTTAATCTATTGCACAACTTACAGCTCATGCTGTCTGAGCCACCGGTTCTACTTTGGTGGATTGAACGATCAAGTTAGAAGGGGCAAGAATCCTCGATTCTCAGTAGATAGTGCACAGTTTAATTTACTTATTTTCATAAATGCCACGTTTGTAAAATGCTAAATGTAAAAAAAAATGAGAAAGGTAAAAATGTTCTTACCAATGCCCCGCTGCTCAGAAGAATCATGAAGATAATGAATGTCTCAAACCAATTGTGTTCCACTATTTTGAAGCAAGTCTTTCGGAGGTTCCACCAAGACTTGCCATAGCCCTCGTCTATGTTGACATAGCATAATGGGAATTTTCTTACACACCCTGTGTGAAAGACGAGGATAAATGTTAACAACAGGCATTTCAGAAGTACATCAATCTCTCAATCCAATATTTTTTGTGACATTGCCTCTGAAAAGCAGCGAGTATAATCAAATACTTGTCCCACCCTAGTCATTCCTTCTCCTTGCTCTCATCAGGCATAAGATACAGAAGCTTGAAAGCATGCACCATCAGAGTCAGGAACAGCTTCTTAACCTAAACCTAAACCTACACCATTTTCTGGCACGCTGTCTGCGTGGAGTTTGCATGTTCCCCCTGTGACTGTGTGGGTTTCTTATGGGCGCGCCGATATGTGCAGATTTGTAGGTTAATTGGCCCTCTGTAAATTGCCCCTAGTACATAGATGGTCGGCGTGGACTAGGTGGGCCGAAGAGCTTGCTTACATGCTGCATCTCTAAACTAAACTAAAATGATAGGATCCCCTTGTCTTAGAATATAGAGAAACCCCTGGGTAAGATAAGACCAATTCATAAGCAGGTGAGGGGAACAAACAGGGATGCGGCCGGGGGGAGTGATCGCTGTGAACAAAGAGGGACCACTGAGACTACATTGGACACTGTAACCTTGTCAGCACCCAATACGTGGTGATTCTTTGCATACTTTGTGTGTGGTATGCAAAACAAAGAATATCACTGTGACATGTCACACGTGATAATAAAGTATCATTCATCAGGAACAACATTTCCGAACTCATTTGGCTCAATCAATACAACTTGTCCATATGCAAGCATGCTAATAATTCATCGAATTGATTAACCAATACAACTCATTAGCTGAGCCCCTACACACTCCGAGTCTTCCCTTTGTCAGACCCAACCTCCAGCCTTTGATCAGACAGACTGATTGCCTCCTGTTTTTTATAACATGTCCCATTTATAACCTGAGGGAAAGGCACGTTTCCAACATTTGCTTCTGCACAGCAAACACACAGTGGCCGATAATGTTTACCACGAGAAAAAAGAACAGGCATTTCAAAAAAACAAAAGAATGCCTGTTATTCAATGTTAAAAAGTCAACCTTATTTGCCAATATCAATGCTTAGTAGAGTGGGTGACGTATTTGAGTGGGGGGGGGGGGGGGGGGGGGGGGGGGATTCACACATTCTAATCGTAATCCCATCACTGCCACATTAACATCTTTTTTTAATAATAGCAATCTCTAAATGAGGTTATTTCTATTTTTGAGGGATGAAACTATTTATATTTAAATAATAAGTATGGAAAAAGCGATAGAAGGCTGCTTTAAACTATAATCTAAAATAAATGTTTTTTTTTGCATTTGAAAGCAAGGAGACTTAGAGGATGCAAAGCATATGAACCCTCCTAGCAACAACCAGAGAGCAGTCCTGAACTATTATCTACCTCATTGGTGACCCTCAGACCATCTTTGATTGGATTTTACTGGCTATACCTTGCACTAAACGTTATTCGTGTTATTCCTTTTATCCTGTATCTGTACACTGCGGATGGCTCATTGTGTATCATCTTTCCGCTGACTGGTTAGCACGCAACAAAAGCTTTTCACTGCACCTCGGTACACGTGACAATAAACTAAACTCAAACCTCAAAATCGTTCTTTAAAAATTAAAGAATGTTTTCACTGCATTCCACCCTTTCAATGTCTAGCTACCTCCTGTAGCTAACACGCTGCTTTAGGGTCAAAGTTCCGGTTCATTCTGAAGTTGTTTCCACCTTTTTATTCATCTGATTTCCGATTATTCAGTCAAAGCAAGCATTTTAAAAGCCTCAAGGCAACGTACAAGGAAAATGGCTCCCCGAACGAGGTCTGTTCCAAATGACCAACTTAGATCTCTGATGATCTAAAACTACCCAGATAATTCAGACATGCAAACACACTCCAAATATCATCCCTCAAAAGGCTGATGCGCAGAGTTCTGAAATCGGCTCCGATAGCCTTGTTAGATTTGCAGGTATTTCAACATGGTTTGTCTTGTTGGGGATTCAGCAATCTTCTCCATTTTTGAGCAAACATTGTGCTCCGCTCCTACGCTGCACTATGTCCTATGTTTACATTTTTAATACGTGAAGTTCCATCTTTGCAAATGTAGACAGTATTTTAAAAAGCACTAATTTTGTTCACCGCAAGTTAATGTGAGGCACTATGCAAAATGACATGTTCTGCATTGCTTCTAAAAGTAGGTCAACTAGAATATATAAGTGGTGACATGAGCAGGCACAGCATCTTAGCTTCGAGGAATACTGAGAGCCAGCATTGTCGCTCCCTATTCTGCCGTAATCTTTGCAATTACAAATAGGCAGAATGATTAAACATTTCCCTTGATAATCAGGTAATCTATAAAAGCATTAATTGAACCATGATGTTGAATCAGATACCCAAATTTAGATTAAAAACATAATGACCATTACGCAGCTAAACAGGATGTTTTGTGTAGCAAGTTAAGGAACAGAATGATGGAACGATGTTATGAAATGTCTTTAAATTTAAAGTTACACTCCTGTGATTTTAATACTAAACAACAGTCAAATCATCAGTAAGCTTTAATATTTCAATAACTTTGAAAAGCTTATCAATAGCTTTTCACTGAACCATGATATATATGACAATAATAACACAACACCAACATTGAAATATAAATTTATTGAAATATAAATTGTTTCATCCATCAAAAATAGAAAAACAACATTTAGAAATGCTATTATTCATATTTTCTCATTTTGGCAGTGATGGGTTCACAAGATAGGAGCAGAATTATACCACTCAGCCCATTCAACAATAGCTGATCCATCTTTACCTCTCAACCCCAGGCTCCTGCCTTCTCCCCATAACCTTTAACACCCTTACTAAGTACCTGTCAATCCCCACTTTAAAAATACATATATTGCCTCGGAAAAGCCAACATAATAAAAGATTTGTCCCATCCTGGTCATTCATTCTTCTCCAGCAGAAAGTAAGGAAGCTTCAAAGTGCACACCACCAGACTCAGGAACAGATTCATCCCTTCTGTTATCTGACTGCTGAACGGTCCTTCCATAAACTAGGGTACTGTCTGATTCACCTCTACCCCATTGCGGACATTGGACTCTGTCTCTGGAACTGAAGCACGACAATGCTGAACTATATTTTTCACTCCGTTTCTTCCCCTTTGCTTTACCTATTGTACTTGAGTTTGACTTGATGGTACTACGTATAGTATAGCTGATCTGTTTGGATGGAATGCAAAACTAAGCTTTTCACCGTACCTCGGTACACGTGATAATAATACACCTAAACCTACTGTGTCAGGAATCTATTACAACTTCAATTGTAGAAGCTGGCACTGATACAACATTTTATCAATAAGGGGGAAAATAGAGCATGAAAGAAAGCTTGCAGGGAATATAAAAACGGCCTGTAAAAGCTTCTTTAGATATGTGAAGAGGAAAGGATTAGTGAAGTGATGACAAATGTAGGTCCATTACAGTCAGAAACAGGTGAAACTATAATGGGAAACAAGGAAATGGCAGAACAGTTAAACGAGTACTTTAGTTCTGTCTTCACTAAGGAAGACACAAGCAATCTACCAGAAATACTAGGGGACCGAGGAACTAGTGGGAGGCAGGAACTGAAGGGAATCCACATTAGTCAGGATATGATGTTCAGATTCAGATTTAGATTCAATTTTAATTGTCGTTGTCAGTGTACAGTACAGAGACAACGAAATGCATTTAGCATCTCCCTGGAAGAGCGACATAGCAAATGATTTGAATAAATAATAATAAGTGTCCGGGGGGGGGGGGGGGGGGGGGTGGTGATTGGCAGTCACCAAGGTACGTTGTTGAGTAGAGTGACAGCCGCCGGGAAGAAGCTGTTCCTCGACCTGCTGGTTCGGCAACGGAGAGACCTGTAGCGCCTCCCGGATGGTAGGAGGGTACACAGTCCATGGTTGGGGTGAGAGCAGTCCTTGGCGATGCTGAGCGCCCTCCGCAGACAGCGCTTGCTTTGGACAGACTCAATGGAGGGGAGCGAGGAACCGGTGATGCGTTGGGAAATTTTCACCACCCTCTGCAGTATCCTTCCGGTCGGAGACAGAGCAGTTGCCATACCATACTGTGATGCAGTTGGTAAGGATGCTCTCGATGGTGCAGCGGTAGAAGTTCACCAGGATCTGAGGAGACAGATGGACCTTCTTCAGTCTCCTCAGGAGGAAGAGACGCTGGTGAGCCTTCTTGATCAGAGTTGAGGTATTGTGGGTCCAAGAGAGGTCATCGGAGATGTTGACTCCCAGGAACCTGAAGCTAGAAACACGTTCCACCTCCGTCCCGTTAATGTGAATGGGGGTGTGCGTGCCGCCTCTGGACTTCCTGAAGTCTACAATGAGCTCCTTGGTCTTCTTGGAGTTAAGGGCCAGATTGTTGTCAGCGCACCATGCTGCTAAGTGCTGGACTAAGTAAACTGTTGGGACTGAAGGCAGATAAATCCCCAGGGCCTGATAGTCTGCATCCCAGAGTAGTCAAGGAGGTTGCCCTAGAAATTGTGGATGTATTAGTAGTCACTTTCCAATGTTCTCTCGACTCTGGATCAGTTCCTGTGGACTGGAGGGTAGCCAATGTAAACCCCCACTTCTTAAGAAAGGAGGGAGAGAGAAAACGGGGAATTGTAGATCAGTTATCCTTACATCGGTAGTGGGGAAGATGCTTGTGTCGATTAGTAAAGATGTTATAGCAGTGCATTTGGAAAGCAGTGATGGGATCAGTCAAAGTCAGCATGGATTTGTGAAGGGGAAATCATGCGTGACTAATCTTCTGGAATTTTCTGAGGATGTAACGTAGAATGGATAAGGGAGAGCCAGTGGATGTGGTGTATCTCGACTTTCAAAAAGCCTTTTACAAGGTCCCACACAAGAGATTAGTGTGCAAAATTAGAGCGCATGGTATTGGGGGTAGGATATTGACATGGTTGGAGAACTGGTTGGCAGACGGGAAACAAAGAGTAGGAATTAACGGGTTATATTCAGAATGGCAGGCAGTGATTAGTGGGGTGCCGCAAGGCTCGATGCTGGGATCCCAGTTGTGTACAATATATATTAACGATTAGATAAGGGAATTAAATGTGACATCTCCAAGTTTGCGGATGACAGAAAGCTGGGTGGCAGTGTGAGCAGCGAAGATGATGCTATGAGGCTGCAGGGAGACTTGGATAGGTTGGGTGAGTGGGCAGAAGCCATATAATGTGGATAAATGCACGGTTATCCACTTTGGTGGCAAGAACAGGAAGGCAGATTACTATCTGAATGGTGTCAGATTAGGAAAAAGGGGAGGTGCAACGTGACCTGGGTGTACATCAGTCACTGAAAGTAAGCATGCAGGTACAGCAGGCAGTGAAGTAAGCTGTTGGCCTTTATGCGATACAGGAGGTCCTACTGCAGTTGTACAGGGCCCTGGTGAGGCCACACCTGGAGTATTGTGTGCAGTTTTGCTCTCCTAATTTGAGGAAGGACATTATTGCTATTGAGGGAGTGCAGCGTTGGTTCACCACTTTAATTCCTAGGATGGCAGGACTGACATGATGACAATAAAGGACCCTTGAAATCTTTCAAACCTTTGAAAGGGTCGACTGGGCTCATATTCACTGGAATTAGAAGGATGATAGGATATCGTATAGAAACATATAAAATTCTTAGAGGATTGGATAGGGTAGATGCAGGAAAAATGTTCCTGATTTTGGGGGAGTCCAGAACCAGGGGTCACAGTTTAAGAATAAAGGACAGGCCATTTATGACTGACATGAGGAAAAACTTCTTGAATCTGTGGAATTCTCTGCCACAGAAGGCAGTGGAGGTCAATTCACTGGATGTTTTCAAGAAATAATTAGATTTAGCTTTCAGTGCTAAAGGAATCAAGGGATATGGGGAAAAAGCAGGATCGGGGTACTGATTTTAGATGATCAGCCATGATCATATTGAATGGCCGAATGGCCTACTCCTGCACCTATTTTTCTATGTTTCTACAAAACAGTGCAGCACGGGTCCATGGCCTTTGTCCCACAATGTCCGCGTCAAACATGAATCCAAGATAAACTCATCTCCTCAGCCTGCACAGGATCTGTATCCCTCCATTCCATGTGCTTATCCAAATGCCTCATATCATATGTCAGGCCCCCGTCCCATCTGTGCAGGTCTTCCCTGCCCCAGAAGAGATCCCAGTGATCTAGAAATCTAAATCCCTGTCCTCTGTACCAACTCCTCAGCCACATATTCAGATCCCCTATCTCCCTGTTCCTACCCTCACTAGCACAAGGTACTGGAAGCAACCCAGAGATGACCACCATAGAAGTCCTGCTTTTCAGCCTCCTGCCTAGTTCTCTATACTCACATTGCAGAATCTCCTTCCTCTTCTTACCCAATGTCATTTGTGCCTACATGCTCAACTACTTAGGGCTGTTCACCTTCCCTCTCGAGGATGTTCTTATCGGTCTGAGACATCTTGGCCCCTGGCACCAGGGAGGCAACACACCATCCTTGAGACTCCACTGTCGCCACAGAATCTCCTGTCCGCACATCTGATAATGGAGTCACCCACCACTATGTCTCTGCCTGACGTCGGTCTAGTCAGTCGAGCCTCAGCACCAGGATTCGGCCGCTCTGACTGGAAGCGTCGTCTGCCCCGACAGCTCCCAAGAGGATGTACCTGTTTTCAAGAGGCACTTCCACCGAGGTCTCCTGCACTAATTTCATCCCCTTCCTTTCCGTCTCCAACCATCGCACATCTTCTACTCTTGGAGCGACGACCTGACTGTAGGGCCTGTCCAGGAATCTTTCGTCTTCCCGGGTGGACCGCAGGTCATCCAGCTGCTTGCTTCAGTTCTCTAACTCGGTCCTTGAGGGGCTGCATCTGGTCACAGTTCCCACAGGTGTGGTGGTGAATGACACCAGCAGTGCCCCTGACCTCCCACATCCTGCAGTAAACACTGCAGAAATATTCCTGCCATTACGTCAATAAGTTTAAATATTTAAATTAAATTAAACACACAACCGAATAAATGTTCTATGACCTCCCCACCATCAAAGCGATCTACAGGAGGTGCTGCCTCATAAAGGCAGCCAACATCATCAAAGACCACACCACCCTGGCCGTGCTCTCATCTCACCTCAATGAGGTTCAAATGACAACAAATAAATGGTATCATTGTATCATTGTATTGTGGTTACCTGATTTACATTGATTAAGTTATTGCATAAATGATCATTATATATTTATCTGTGTGTTTTTGTGTTTACAGGCAGGTTAACCTGTAGCACATCTGTTGTCGGTTAATATGACAATTAAGCACTCTTGACTCTGTGAAGTTAATCTATTTCAAGCACACATTATTGAAGAAATAAGCAGCGCCATGTGATCTAGTTTCTCAACAAGACTGGAAAGAAAATGGGTAACAACTATATTTGGGTCATTTCACTTCATTCACAAATCCAACCAGGCACTCCACACAAAAATGTAATGGTCTTTCTCCCTCCCCTTCTCTTGACTGCCTATTATGATGCGTTCTCAACCATGATTATGTGATATTCTGCTCCCTCGTGATGCACTCCAGGCCCTGATTCTGACCGTTTGCTTCCTCATTTCTTTCCCCACCCATGACATAAGTATTGGAGCATAATTAGGCCATTCAGCCCATCACATCTACTACATCATTCAATCATGGCTGATCTATCTTTCCCTCTCAAACCCATTCTCCTGCTTTCGCCCTATACCCTCAATCTCCACTTTAAAAATACCCAATGACTTGGTCTCCACAGCCGTCTGTGGCAATGAATTCCACAGATTCGCCACCTTCTAGTTAAACTCCAGAGACTTGCACCTCTCAGTGTAAAAGAGTATAGCCTGTGCAGTAGATCCAAGGGCTCTGGCCAATTTGACATGTGTAGCTGTGATCTTCCATCTAGAGCAGTCATTGCTTGTAGGACAGGAACCCTACAGCGCACCCATCGGTGCACACTAGAATCACTCGGTTTATCTTTTTACAGGACAGAATTTTTCCATCTGAGCAAAGTAAATGTCCAGAACACTGGAACAAATATACTTGACCCTTTTCCAATTGATGTATTGCAAACAACAGTAAAAATTAAATGAGGAAATTATTTATTTTCTATTTTATGCAAAGTCTATAAAGACACAAAAAGCTGGAGTAACACAGCAGGTCAGGCAGCATCTCAGAAGAAAATGGATAGTTTCAGCTCGGGAACCCTCTTAAGATACTGAAAAGCTGCTTGACCCTCTGAGTTACACCAGCACTTTTGTTGGAAACCAGCATCTGCAAATCTTTGTTTCTAAGTAAAAAAAAAAAAGGGGACACCAGGTGCTGGAGTAACTCAGTGGGTCAGGCAACATCTGTGGAGGAGATGGATTAGCAACGTTGCAGGTTGGAACCCTTCTTCAGGTCCCAACCCAAAACGTCACCTATCCATGTTCTTCAGAGATGCTGCCTGACACGATGAGTTACTCCATCACTTTGTGTCCTTCTGTGTAAACCAGATCTATGGTTTCTTGTTTGTACTGACTGTTTGGAGGTTGAGATAACCTTCGATATTATCAGCCTCGTACCTTCTGTGAAGCAAGCTTCAGGATCGGTAGATTCCTCCGGCGTTTCCTCTGGCTGCTCTCCCTCCCCAGGTGGACTGATGTCAACCGTGCTTCCTTCCGATGAGCTGCTATCAGGTAACTTCTGTCGAGGAAACCCAAATGCATGCTGTTTATTGTCAATACATCAGAGGTATCCACAGTGCTATTTTTGCAGACAAAGAGGTGCCGGTACATGTATAAACTGATCAACATTTTTTTCCCCTTCAATGTACCCAATCTTGGGGACACTTTAACTTGTAATATAATACCTGAACTCCAAGTCTAATGATCTATATTGTTGTATAATGTTGTATAACATTATACAACAATGTTATACGTTGACACTAAATGTTTTATCCTGGTCTGACTTGCCGGCGTGAAATCAGGAGAGGGAAGCCGCCGAGCCGGGCCACTGCTCGCCCAGAAAACTGGGAACTGGATAGGAGAGTGGAGGGAGTTGGCCACGGGGGCGGATGATGGACAAGGGCAGGTAAGATGAACCGGGGATATCACCTTCCGTGCCCTCAAGGTTCGCTGCAGGAGGTGCTCCTGGGGCATGAAGGTTGAACGTGTCCGGGCAAGGAAAGGAACGAGGGTTCGCACTAGAAGGGACAGAAGCGACGGCTGCAACGGGCCTTTGTAGCCAGCTGCAGCTGAAACTGTAAAATGGCGCCAAAACCTGGTGCACATCGGTTCAGTGGGCTGTTTCCATTCCTTCTGTACATAACCAGGGATTGTACTTATGTATGGCAATAACCTTACTGACCTGTATGCAAAAAACGAATCTAACTGTACCTTGGTACACGTGATAATTAATGAACTATTGAACAATTGAACTATTATCCTTATCGTTACACTGTGGATGGCTTGATCGTAATCATGTATAGTCTTTTCTTCGACTGGATAGCATGCAAACCAAAGCTTTTTGCTGTATCTTGGTACATGTGACAATAAACTAAACTAAAACTAAACAAATATCCCAATTAATTCACTTAGTTATCTATTAGCTAAGCACGATTAATAAACATGCATGTCACGTTAGACATGTCGGTACATAATATTGATATGTATCGTCACAAAAAAGCATTGAGCATCAATCAGCCAGGCTGGTAATAGCCTTTGTGCTGCAGGGTTTGATGTTGCTAAGACTTTTTTTAAACAATTATTATATTGAAATTATGGTGAAATGACTTGCGTAAAAGCTTCTAAGCCAATGAAATTATTTGTGGGAATGTGCATAAGCTTAACTGATATACATATCATTGTCATTAAATCTGAAAGAACATTTACGCCAATTCTAAAGATGGCATGAGATATTTATGAAGAATATGCATTTAATCTGACCCTCCAGGTGTAATTTTCAGCGACATGAAAATACACTTTACCATTCAGTGTGTAAGGGGTTCCAAGCTCCCGCAATTTCTGAGCGTCAGGAAGGAAGATCAATGATTAACGTTAGGATCATTGTTACACATTATTATTTTACTTTTGTTTGTTACTAAAATGGATGAACTCGGGAAGCAATACTCATGAATCAAAGTGGCACACACACACCTGTTCTGGAAATTTATACCAAGGGCACATGTCCCATGAAAGTCTTCCATTTGCATTGTATGGAAACATTAATGCTAATTAAATTGCATTAGGGTTTATTTAACGACAAACACAACAAAAATATCAGTAGTGAACAAAGCTGGGTACCACTCTGAAATATGAGAATTAGTAGCTGGCCATTCCAGTTGTGTATAGTGGGATACAAGATAGTTTGCACAAATTTATCTGTTATGGCATTCATGACTGCTCTGACAAACCAACTGAAGAGAATATGATGTAAGCTGGCAACTATATGGAAGATTGCTATTTAATGATGTAAAATAAAAGACAGGTCTGCTCAAAAATTAAAAACTAGTTAAATCGAGAGCCTTATCAATCTTGCTTCACAATAAAATGCTCCTTAAAATTAAGCCTAGAAGGATGATGCTGTTATTTTGATTTCACTAAGGACATGGATAAGAATGCTTTAAACTTTGTAAGTTACTCAACTTAAAAATAAGCTTGACAAATTTGATCCATATGCAGATTCCATCCTGCAGAATTCTCTATTTGCAACAAGTAATTTTGATTATCAATATTCAACTCTTGTCACCTGCAATAACCATGTCTTTTTATTTTTCTGTCTCCACCATTAGTACATTATCTCTTACGCATCTCAGTTCCAAAGCTAACACCTTAGGGCATGTTAAAGTTGCTGTGTTCCATGCTACTACAGCAGAAAGCAGTCTGGAAGGACGCAAGGAAGATTAAAGTTGATTATAAATTTGTCCACATAACTAACAAATCATTGGGTGTTTGTTATTTGGTAAAGTGTAGCTGTCATTGACATTTGAGAGCAAAAAAATCAGGTACAAAAAAACAAAGTGCTGGAGGAACTACAGGGCAACACAGTGACACAGCGGGTATAGCTGTTGCCTTATGCCCCTGTCCCAATTAGGAAACCTGAACGGAAACCTCTGGAGACCTTGCGCCCCACCCAAGGTTTCCATGTGGTTCCCGGAGGTTGCAGGTAGTGGAAGCAGGTCGGGAACTGACAAAAACCTCCGGGAGCCTCCAGGAACCGCACGGATACCTTGGGTGGGGCGCAAAGTCTGCAGAGGTTACCGTTCAGGTTTCCTAAGTGGGACAGAGGCATTACAGTGCCAGAGACCCGGGTTCGATCCTGACTACGGGTGCTACCTGTGTGGAGTTTGCACATTTTCCGTGACCACCTAGGTTTCCACTGCGGGTTTGATGATTAATTGACCTCTGTAAATTGCCCCTAGTGTGTAACGAGTGGATGAGAAAGTGGGATAACATGGAACTGTGAATGGGTAATCGATGATTGGCATGGACTCAGTAAGCCTGTTTCTATGCTATGTCTCTAAACTCAGGGGGTCAGGCAGCATCTGTGGAGAGAATGGACAGACAAGTTTTGGGTTGACATCCTTCTTAACACCAATGAAGATCCGAAGAAGGATCAGTCTGAAGAAGGGTTCCAACCCAAAACATAATCTATCCATTCCCTCCACAGATGCTGCCTAACCCTCTGAGCTTAGTTTAGTTTATTTAGTTTAGAGATGCAGCGAGGAAACAGGCTCTTTGGCCCACTGAGTCTGCACCGACCAGCGATCCCCCACAAACTAACACTATTGTACCCACATTAGGGACAATTTACATTTATATCAAGCCAATTAACCTACAAATCTTTACATCTTTGGAGTGTGGGAGGAAACCAGAGCACCCGGAGGAACCCCAAACAGTCACAAGGAGAATGTACAAACATCTTAGAGACACCACCCGTAGTCAGAATTGAACCCTGGTATTTGGCGCTGTAAGGCCGCAACTCTATCGCTGCTCCACCATGCCACCATGGAGTTCCTCCAGCACTTTTTTTGCACAAGATTCCAGCATCTGCAGTTTCTTGTGTCTCTGCTATGAATCAGGTGCATGTTATTTACAGCCACACATTCCCAAACACAAAGAAGAATGAGAATGGGCATTTTCTGAGATGGTTTATTAACATGAATTGCATTTTACAGATTATGGACTCCACTGCACACTATGGTAACCCCTCATATTCAATCACCTATTAAAAAATATTTAGACTCTGGAAAGTTGCTCCATATAAACTTTCCACTTCCACAGGACATGGGTTTAAGGTGAGGGGAGAACAATTTAATACTATCACAACATTTAAAAGACACTTGGCCAGGTACCACGGATAGGAAAGGTTTAGAGGGACACTGGTCAAACGCAGGTAGGTGTAGTGCCGATGGGGCACATTGGTTGGTGGGCAAGTTGGGCCGAAGGGCAGTTTCCATGTTGTATGACTCTATGACTTGCTGTGACACACAGGAGGTAGAGCTGTGTATGCTGACAAAGTAAGGTGCCCTCTCCCCCTTAACAATGTGATCCAAGTAGACTCTGTCTACTCTTTCAACGCTATCCCTTTTTATTTGTTTTTCTCAAAAGAATGGTGCACATGTATATACTAATCTTTTGTTAAATATATGTGCAACACATCGCTTTAAATTTTGTTCAAAATGTTGAATTAATCACGATGGTGATATTCTCAACAGGAGGTTTTTTTTGTTAAACAGCAGTCATTTGTAAAAACTTGTGTACATTTGTAGGAATTGAAATTAGAATAAGCAGAAATTGGACTTTGTCTAAGGAACTGATACGCTACAATGCTGAGAACGGTATTCTACACTGTATGTTCCCCTTTACCTATTATACTGGAGTTTGTACTGATTGTATCTGTGGACGGTATATTTAATCTGTTTGGACAGCAAACAAAACAAAGCTTTTCACTATACCTTGGTACACTTGACAATAATAAACCTAAACCTAAACTTAAATTAGTCTTTAAGTTGCCACTGACTTCTGCATAGTAATTCAACTAAATCACTGCTGTAAAAAACTCTCTTCTTTTGACTTAAGGTGAGTGCATGTTTTAGCAGGTTAGGTCATAGACAGATTCCAAGAACACACAGAACCGCAATGTCTTTAGATTACCAGCATTGCATGCATCATTCCACCCGAGTACCACTATGTAGGGTAATCTGAAGCTCCATCTGACAAAAACATTGCAGTTTTTTTCTTTCTGACCCATGAAGTCTTTTTTTAATTGCCTGCATCAAAAGTGCAAGATATGCAGTTGAAGTTGACACTAGCCAAATAGCGTGTTGCTTTTCTGCATCATCAGTTTTGGCCAAGTTCACCAATGTATAAATCCTATGCCAGCTTTGTGGTGGATTTGGTTCAGCTGCCCACATGTCCATGCTGATGAGCTGTCAGTGTAACAATGCTTTTTGTTCAGCTTTGATTATGCAGAGATTTTATTTATAATTTCTTGACACACATTTTGTCCATGATCATCAGTAAAAGCAGGACATCAAACCTGCCCTGGACAGCACAGAGTGGGAGAGCTGAAACAAGACTCGCTGTTTAAGCAGAGTTTATCAAAAATGCCAAGAAGCTAATGTTGAACTTAAAGTCATCTGATGTCTAAAGCGCAGGCCCATCAGAGGAACAGAACGATTAAAAAAATTAAAAGTTATTTGCTAAAGAGAATGAATAGTTTAATGGTTTAAACTTTTATTGCAATGAGCGGTAATTATTTTTCATGTACAACAAGTGGGTCTTACAATTCTCTTCTCAATGAAAACTTGTGCGTCTGGAATAGAACTGCAATAATAACCAGATAGATTAGGCTGGAGAAATGGCAGCAGGTCAACTTTACTGGTAGCATTAACATAGGAAATGAATAAACACCTCAAAGGAACAGCACAAAATGCAACTTTAACGTTGCTACATTCATAATAAGTTGTTCAGTTCATTGTTTAAAAAAAAACTGCAGACTCGAGGCCCATAAGGATTTTAAAATACTTCCATGTTTGGTTTCAGAAATTTAAAAAAGACACAAAGTGTTGGGGTAATTCAGCGGGTAAGGCAGCATCCTTAGAGAACATGGAGAGGTGCAGTTTCAGGTCGGGACCTGTCCTCAGACTTCCTCAGTCTGAAGAAGGGTCCCGACCCGAAACAACACCTACCCATGTTCTCTGGGGATGCTGCCAGATCCGCCGAGTTATCCCAGCACTCTGTGAAATGTCACCTATTCATGGTCTCCAGAGATGCTGCCTGACCTGCTGATTAACCAGGAATGCTGCCAGACCCGCTGAGTTACCCCAGCACTTTGTGCCTTTTTTTTTGTAAGCCAGCATTGGCTTGTTTCTACATCTTGGTTTCTGCAATATATGATTCTACATCATTTAACCTGATGAAGAAAAAAATAACTTAGAAACTTGTTTTCTCAGAAAATAGCACGATTGAAACTCATAATTTAAATGATTTTTAAACGTGATCATTTACTAAAAAAGTTTAATATATAGATAAAATATAAGCACTCTTTTGGTAACAAAAACACAATATTTGCAATCTTTACACCGTTGAAATATATTTAATTTCACATTTTGTTTCCCCAGCTAGGTTTATTTAACAGCTAATAATAACTGCAACATGCTTGAGCCAAATAGTTTGGGTAGATAGATGGATTTATAGATAGACATAGACTGGAGACTTGTGTGAGCTTACATTGTAAATAAAGAGAGTATACACTGTTTCTGCTTGAAAGATAATACAGGTAACACTATGATTCTATACAATAGTATGGCCTCTCTTGATCCCATGTTCTGATTGTTTATGTTAGGATCCATTCTTGTTCATTTTAGGATAAGTGAATACCCAAGGTTTGACAACACGCATAAATACGGACTCAAAGTGCCAGGTGTTTGTACAATGCCACAATTTTCCTTGTGTATATTGTGAACTTTAGTGGGCTTACAATTAAATACTGCCATGTTTCTACAACTTGCATTCCACTCAGTTTCAATGATATATATTTTTCTTCCCAGCAGGTTGTAACATTAATCAATATGCCACTCTTGAAAATATAAGCTGTGCCCACCTGCATGACGAAAACAGCATTTGAGGTAACAGCTACTTCCTAAAGTAAAACACAATGCACTGGAGGAACTCTTCATCAGCCTGAAAAAGAGTCCCAACCCGTAACATCGTCTGTCTATTTCCTACCCAGATGCTGCCTGACCAGTTGAGTTCCTCCAGCAATTTATAATGGAACCAGAGCGCTAACTGTAATGCAAAGGTTAAGAACATAGATTGGTACAGCACAGGGACACACAATTAGGCCGATAATCTGCCGTACCTTATCTGCTGGTCCATAATTAATCCATATCCCTCCACTTCCTGTATATTCATATGCCTGTCCAAAAGTCTCTTAAATAGAGCATATTGACTGGTTGCATCTCGGCCTGGTTCAGCAACTCGAACGCCCAGGAAGGAAGGAGATCTACCTAGAGTGGTCGACACTTTCCAGTACATCACAAATATTGATCTCCCCACCATCAAGTAGATGAAGTGGATGTGGAGAGGATGTTTCCACTAGTGGGAGAGTCTAGGACTAGTCATAGCCACAGAATTAAAGGACGTCCTTTTATGAAGGAGATGAAGAGGAATTTCTTAGTCAGAGGGTGATGAACCAGTAGAATTCTTTGCTACAGAAGGCTGTGGAGCCAGTCAGTGGATATTTTTAAGGCAGAGAAAGGTAGATTCTTGATTAGTACAGGTGTCAGAGGTTATGGGGAGAAGGCAGGAGAATGGGGTTAGAAAGGAGAGATAGATCAGCCATTATTGAACGGTGGGGTAGACTTGATGAGCTGAATGGCCTAATTCTACTCCTATCACTTATGATCTTGTGAAATTGTGCATCAACATGCACCAAGTGCCCCATGCACAGAAGCAATCATCCTTGTGAATGGTCAAAGACTTTCAGTAGAGTCATAGAGCACAAAACATGCCCAACTCCCCCAGGCCAATCAAGATGACCCATCAGCACTTGTCCCACCTGCCTGCATTTGGCCCATATTCCTCTAAACATTTCCTGTCTATGTACCTGTCCAAATGTCTTTGAAATGTTGTTAAAGTACCTGCCTCAATTACCTTCTCTGGCAGCTCATTCCATATTCCAACCACCTTGGTTCACAAGTTCTCTGATCTTTCTCACGGTCAGTCAACAACAGGGTATTAGCTATCAGGAGAGGTTGGACAGACTTGGATTGTTTTCTCGGGAATGTCTGATGTTGAGGGGAGTCTTCTGACTTTTGTGATGCACATTCAAAGTCTATAACTTTTCCACTATCCTGAAGGCTCGCCAAGAGTAGAACCGAATACACTTCAATCTCAGGCTCTACTTGAAGGTTGCTGCTCCATCATCAAGATGCATCACAGCTCCCTCCAAGACCACAAGATATTGCAGAGAATTGTGGACGCATGCCAGACCATCACGCAAACAACCTCCCCTCCATTGATTCCATCTATACTTCACGCTGCCTCGGCAAGGCCACCAGCATAATCAAGGACCAGTCTTACCCCAGTCACTCCCTAATCTCCCCTCTCCCATCAGGCAACAGGTACAGATGTGTGAAAAAGCACACCTCCAGATTAAAATACAGTTTTTTTCACCAGCTGTTGTTAGGCAACTGAACCATCCCCTCACCAATAATAGAACAGTCCTGACCTCCCATCTACCTTATTGGAGATCCGTGGACTATCTCTAATTGGATTTTACTGAACTTTACCTTGCACTAAACATTATTCCCTTTATCCTGTATCTATACCCTGTGGACGGCTTGATTGTAATTACTGACTGGATAGCACGCAACAAAAAAGCTTTTCTCTGTACCTCGACATTAATAAACTAACCTAACCTAGCAATGCTCCATATACATAGGTCAACAATTCCCAAATCCATGACTTATACCTGCCTTGGACAATGGTAATCTTCAAGTTTTCCTCTAAGTTAATGGTTACCCTAAATTTGAATAAAATGATAAATGACCAGGATTAAGAAAAAATATTGGAAGGTATAAAGTTGCACCGTCCACTCATATTTAGCTATTCATTCATCCACCATTCTTTAAACTTTAATACATTTCTAAAATGGAATACAGTAAAGTACATACTGAAAAGGAAACACGTTAGTATTTAATGACACTTATTCCTTTAAATTGTTTGCAATTATCTTTCCTCTCTTGCTGAAATACATGGACTGAAGGCAAATATTCGTCTTCACAGTTTACAATAAATACATTAACGTACTTACTTAAATTGCAATAACTATATCTTTTTTGAATCTTAGCTATTATTAAAACAGAGCATATCATTCATGCACCAAGTGTTAAGCGTGTTACTTCAAATGCTGGAAATGCTTATCTATCTATAGCAGGCTTCCCTTTATTTGATAAATTATATCACACATAACTAATTCACATCAAGTTATTTTCTGCATAAGATCTCAAGATATAGGAACAGAATTAGGCCATTTAGCCGATCAAGTCTGCTTTTGATCACGGCTGATCTATTTTTCCCTCTCAACTTTTGACGCCCTTACTAATCAAGAACATATTAATCACCACTATAATAATATCCAATGACTTAGCCTCCACCGCTGTAGTAATCAATTCCGCAGATTCACCATCCTCTGGCTAAAGAAATTCCTCCTCATCTCCATTCTAAACGTACGTTACTTTTATTCGGAGGCTGTGGTCTCTGGTCCTAGACCTTCCCACTAGTGGAAACATCCTCTCCACATCCACTCTGTCCAGGCCTTACACTATTCACTATGCAGTAGAAAAATAAAATGCACTTTACCTCTTTGCTTCCTTCCATGTCCGATTCACTGGTAAAGTCTTCTGTGTTTAGATTTTCAAAGTCTGATTCCCCCACAGCTATTGGCACGGTGACAGTCAGACTTGGATTGTGAATGAAGGACATGTTGTCACATTCATCAACATTGTATTTGCCCATACTACTGCCAATCCCACTGGTAGTGCAATTCCCATCTTTATGATAGTCCACTTCTTTGCTCAGTTCAACGGCCGTGTGGTCAGAGATGTAGATATCTTTCTTTTTCTGCAATTCATCGAGAGGTTTGATATCTTCTGTCACTTTAGTCTTGACGAAGACTCTCTGAAATAATTGCTGCACGTTTCGCTTCATGTAGTCCGCGCCCCTCTGTATCCTGCCCACGGCAATCTGCAAGTTATTCATCTCATTGTCATCATCAGAAGCCGCTAAATTATCGGCACTGAACGAGCTCAATAGCAAGGCCAAAAATAGATTCAATAACTGGAAATCAAGCAGAGGATAAATTAATCTTCTCATTGATTCCCTGCAACCATGTAGAAATATACAACAAAGTTCTTCCATTCTGAAGAAGGGACCCAACCAGAAACACGTGTGAAGAAAGGTCCTGACCCGAAACATTACCTATCCATCAACTCCAGAGATGCTGCCTGACCCACTGAGTTACTTCAGCATTTGTGTTTATCATTGGTATACACCAGAACCTGCAGTTCTCTTTTTATCATGTTGGAGTTCTTCCATTGTTCTTTCCGGCATCTCGTTTTAACAATCAATGTGCAACATTTATGTGAGTTGCTTCACTCGCGTGTGCATATTAACAGTAAGGAGATTTGATAATAAGAACATAGAACGTATAACAGTGTAACACAGGAACAGGTCCTTTGGCTCACAATGTCCGTGCTGAAAATGAAACCAAGTTAAACTAATCTCCTCTCCCTGCATGTGATCCAAATCCCTCCATATCCATGTACCTATCTAAAAGCCTCTTTAACACCACTATCGTATATGCCTCCACCACCACCCCTGGCAGCACATTCCAGGCACTCACCACGCTCCGTGTAAAATTAACTTCAACCGCACTTCTTCTCACCTTCAAGTAATACTCTCTGGTTTTTGACATTTCCACCATGGGAAAAAGGTTTGGACTGTTGACTGATTATGTCTCTCATAATTTAAAATACTTCTATCAAGTCTCACACACATCTGATGCTCCAGTAAAAACCCAAATTTGTCCAACCTCGCCAACAGCTAATACCCTCTAATCTAATTACATCCAAATAACCCAATCATTTGAAAACTGATTTTTGAAATACATTATCAGTCCATCATGTCATAGAGTCATAGAGCATGGAAATAGGCCCTTCGGTCCAACTTGCCCACATCAACCAACATGCCCCATCTACATTAGTCCCACTTGCCTGCATTTGACCCATATCCCTCTAAATCTATCCTATCCATTACCAAAATATTTTTTTTTAATTTGCAATAGTACTTACCTTAACTACCTCCTCCAGCAGCTCGTTCCATATACCCACCGACCTTTGTGTAAAAAAGTTACCCCTCAAGTGTCTATTAACTCTTCCCCCCTTCACGTTAAACCTACGTCCTCTGGTTCTTGATCACTACTCTGGGGAAGATACTCGGTGCATTTACCCGATCTGCTTCCCTCATGATTTTATATACCTATAAGATTAACCTTCATCCTCCTTTGCTCCAAGGAATAGAGTCCTAGCCTGTTCAATATATCCCAATATCTTAGGCCCTCGAATCCTGGCAATAGCCTTGTACATCTTCTCTGCACTCTTTCCAGCTTGACAACATATTTCCTATAATATGGTGTCCAGAACTGACCACAATACTCTAAATGTGGCCTCCAACATCTACCTTTAAATTTGATACTTTACCAAAAACCAAAGAAATAAAAGTGTTTAAAGATAGCGTTCCAACATACCACGAGGTTACCAATGACCATGACCATCATGAAGACAATGAGACACATTGACTGTCCGGCGACCTCCATACAGTCCCACATTGTCTCAATCCATTCTCCGCACAAGACTCGGAACACAATCAGAAAGGAATGAAAAAAGTCATTCATGTGCCAGCGCGGTAGTTTGCCGCGTCCCTCGATTTTACAGACATGCTCCTTGTAGCTTTTACCAAAGAGCTGCATGCCGACCACGGCGAAGATGAAGACTATGATGGCCAACACCAAGGTCAAGTTGCCCAGAGCGCCAACTGAGTTGCCAATGATCTTAATCAACATGTTCAGTGTCGGCCAAGACTTGGCCAGTTTAAAAACTCTGAGCTGAAAAACAAATCGGGAGAAAGTTAATCAAAACATAGCACAGTACAGCACCAGACAGGCACTTTGGCCCACAATGTCTGTGCCGATCATGATGCCAAGCTTAAATCTTATCTGCCTGCACATAATCCATATCCCTAAAATCCCTGTATATTTGTATGCCTATCCCAAGGAAAGGTCCCAACGCAAAACGTCATCCATCCTTTTTCTCCAGAGATGCTGCCCGACCCGCTGAGTAACTCCAGTATTCTGTGTCTATCTCTGCCTATCCAAAAGGATTGCGTTTGGATTGCTTATAAGGTTTACTTGTTTAATAATTTTGACATTTACTTGTTAAAATACTCTCTGTTTTTAATAAAATGCGCTTGGGCTACACTGCGGTGCAGCAGTGGAGTTGCAGCCTTACAGCGCCAGAGACCCAAGTTCGGTCCTGACCACGGGTGCTGTCTGTATGGAGTTTGTACGTTCTCCCTGTGACCACGTGAGTTTTTCCGGGTGCTCTGGTTTCCTCCCATATTCCAAAAATGTGTGGTTTTGTAGATTAATTGGCTTCTGTAAAATTGTCCTTAGTGTGTTGGATAGAACTAGTGTACGGGGTGATCGCTGGTCAGAGTGGATTCAGTGGGCCGAGGGGCCTGTTTCCGCATTGCATCTCTGAAGTCTAAAGTCTAAACAAACAAAGACATCCATTTTTTGTTAACTGTAATATTGATGCATTATATCGGGGATAATCGAAGTTCGAGAGACATTAAATATTTGTGATTACCAAGCGGAAAGATCGCAACACAGATAATCCTTCCACATTTGCAAGACCCAGTTCCATGAGGCTAAGGCTCACAATAATGCTGTCAAAAATATTCCATCCTTCTTGAAAGTAGTAATAAGGATCCAAGGCAACGATTTTGAAAATCATTTCGCCAGTGAAGATTCCAGTAAATACCTGGATAAAAGCAACAATGATTATTGTGTAATTTTCAATATTTCAAATAAAACACAATTATTATGTTATTGTTATACAAGATGTATAGGAAAGAACTGCAGATTCTGATTTAAATCGAAGGTAGACTCAAAAGGCTGGAGTAACTCAGCGGGTCAGGCAGCATCTCTGGAAAGAAGGAATGGGTGACGTTTCGGGTCGAGACCCTTCTTCAGTCTGAAACATCACCCATTCCTACTCTCCAAAGATGCTTCCTGACCCACTGAGTTACCCCAGCATTTTGTGTCCACTGTTGTACAAGGCATGGGTGGGGCCGCACTTGGTGTACGAGTCAACTAATTATTTTCCGGCAACTGGTGGTCCGACCTCTCCTTTAGTCCAGACAAACACCCACCCCTCCTCAGAGGTCCCCCTGAAAGTGTGGTGCCTAGGCCGGGTCTGACAGCCGATCTCGATATTATCGGGACTTTCTGTGAATTTCCGGTCGAATTTGCCCCCATGTGGCCAGGTCTCTGGAACTCAAACCTGGCCGGTGCTGGCAGATCCATTCCCATAGCCGACCTCCGAGGCCGACTTTGTGGGTCGGAATCTTTGGTACAACTTGTCCACGTCGACCAACATGCCCCATCTGCACTATTCTGCCTGCGTTTGGCCCCAAATCCCTTGAAAACCTTTCCTACCCATATTCCTGTCCAAATGTTCCTTAAACATTTTGATAAAACCTGCACCAAACACCTCCTTCGACAGCTCATTCCATACACCCGCCACCCATTGTGTAAAAATATTACCTTTTAGGTTCTTATTAAATTTTTCCCTTTCACCATAAATCTATGTCCTCTGGTTCTCGATTCCCCTACTCTGGGCAAAAGATTTGATCTGCCCGATCTAATCCTCTCACGATTTTATACACCTCTAAGATCACCCCTCATCCTCCTGCGCTCCAATGTATAAAGTCCCAGCCTAGCCTCTCCCTATAGCAATATCATTAGATAAAACAACAGTATCCCAGGCCTGATGCTTTGGATGGTGTGTAGGTTGTTATATGGAATGAAATGCAGATGCTGGTTTAAATCGAAGATAGACACAAAATTGATTTCGACCTGAAACGTGATCCATTCCTTCTGTGTCTATCTTCGCTTTGGAGAATGGATTGGAAGAATGTCTTTTTACTTATGCAGTACAACACATTGGTGTAAGGAAGCCAGAGAGATGAAACTAGATTCCAGCATGGACAAGGAAAAGGCGAATTTAATCTGATTTACATGTCTTTACATAGTTTATTAATTCCTCCTGTTTTAAACATTAGTGGACCTCTCATTCTGGCATTATCTTATTATCTCAGGACCTAGGACCAGCGGGCCGCAGCCTGTCAAGGGAAGCCTCCGCTGAACTCAGCCCTGCTCATTTCCAAACACCTGAGTAGGGGAGGGTCACAGAGAGCAAGAGGGTCCCGGTAGGGCGAAGCCGCCAAAAACATAGAGCGACTAATGTGATTCCAATTAGTGCTTTTATAACTTCGTCAGTGCCAGAAACGTGCCAACTCTTTTGCGTATTTTATGTATTGTATGCAAAAACAACAAATTTCACTGCACCTAGGTACATGTGACAATAAAGTATCATTGAATCATGTCCGTAGAGGGTTGAATGATGAAGGAAAGCTGGTCACAAGGAGTGATGATGCAGCTAGTGTGGATACATTGATGAGGTTCATAAACTCACAACACTGAAGGGAGTAGATTTTGAGTGGAATTAGCTGATGTGATTTACGCTCTAAATGAACAGTTGTGATTGTCTTCATAAAACAGTATAAAAATGTTGACTCCATTGTTGTAGTTGACGCGGGCTGAATATTGGATGGTGTGACATACAACATAGAACATAGAACAGTACAGCACAGGGAACAGGCCCCTCGGCTCACAATGTCTGTGTCAAACATGATGCCAAGATCATATTGTATCTGCCTGCTCATGATCCATATCCTCCATATCCATGTGCCCATTCAATAGTCTGTTAAATGCCAGTATCGCCACCCCTGGCAGCGTGTTCCAGGCACATAGAAAAGAAAAAGTTTTCTTTGAAAAAAACATCTTTGAAAAGGAATAAACTGCCAAGGAGGCATTAAATATATTCCAACACATAAAGTGCTGGAGGAACTCAGCGCATCTGGCAGCATCTGTGGAGGGAATAGACAGACACTGTTTCGGGTCAGGACCTTAGTTAGACTGATGGAGTAGGGCGGAAAAAGCAGGAAAAGAGATGTGGGGGTGGGACAAAGCCTGGTGAGTGATGGGTGGATACAGGCGAGGGGGGTAATTGGCAGATGGGTGGAGTAAGTGACAAAGGCTGGAGGTGAAGGAGACAAAAAGGATGTCAGAAAGGGTGAGAAGAGGAGGAGAGAAATGTCAAGCTGGAGGGAGGGATATGGATGGATGAGGATTGGAGATTGGGGGGCAGGAGGGAAGGGGAAAAAGGGGGATAAAGCGGAAATGGGGGATTCGAGGATGGGAGATGAATGTACTAAGATGGGGAAAGGGCAGGGCAGACTACGCCAGAGTTTTGCTGGAAAATTGTGGCTGTATTTCTATATTGGTTAACTTGGGACTGTTTCTGAAGAACATATGATCCTCAATTTTTTTTTTGTGCAACCTATAAGTTTTATATAAATATACAGAACAAAAGTTTAATTTATAACAGTGCCACTGCTTGACTTAATGCACCATTTAATGATTTAATGGTATTTGGCACTGCTGAAAAGTCTTAAAGCAAAACCAAAATACTCAAAACAAAAGCAGAAAGTGGCAGCCGGGGGGTGAGATTGGGGGAATATTAAGCATCTGCAGAGAGACTTTGATAAAATATCATAATGGATTTTGGTACTAAAATGGGCGACAGATACTGTACCAAACCAAGAGGTGAGAGAGTTTGATCATTATCTAGTCTAGGTGATATATTTTCACTGTATCTGGGTACACGTGACAATAATAAACTAAAACAAATCAAGCTGCTTTATATAATTCGTGTGTGCTTTAGTATAACTGTCTACACTTGTTCTGACTGCCTTACATTGATAACTAATTTAATATTCTACCAAATGAAGCCAATACCACAACCAACTTGACCCTGTGTGTACAAAATTATGAGAGGCACAGATAGGATAGATGGACAAAACCTCTTTCCCCAGGGTGGAAATATCCAACACCAGAGGGCATAGCTAGAAGGTGAGAAGAGCAAAGTTTAAAGGAGATGTGTGGGGGCAAATTTTTTTACATAGAGGGTGGTGGGTGCCTGGAATGCGCTGTCAGGGGTGGTGGTGGAGGTAAAAATGATAGTGGCTTTTAAGAAGCTTTTAGATAGGCACATGGAAGTGCTGGGAATGGAGGGATATGGATCATGTACAGGCAGATGAGATCAGTTCAGCCAGGCAGCATGTTCAGCACAGACATTGAGGGCTGAAGGTCCCATTCCTGTGCTGTACTGTCCATGCTCTCGCTTGGCAAGGAGCGCTGTGGGTCAAGTGAACACATACCAAGTTGCCATTGGAAAGCACATTTTCAAAGTTCTTGGTCATGGGGTAATGTTCCATCGCCATGAACAGGGTGTTGAGCACGATGCAGATAGTGATGGCCAGATCCACAAAGGGGTCCATCACAATCAAGTGGACAATCTCCTTCACTTTCAGCCAATGCGGATGGCAGTCCCAGATCAAGTAGTCGTTTGCAAACTTGTACAAACAGGGCGGACATTTCTGTCGCGATTCTTCCAGTTCTACAGCGAGGAAACAAAAGTACGGTTACAAAAAATATCAGTCAATTAATCAAACAGGCAGATCAGATAATGCCAACCAATGTTACAGTCCAGAAATCCACACACCATTTCAGTTTAGTTTATTGTCACGTGTACCAAAATACTGTGAAATACTTTTTTCTTGTTATTTGCTATCCAGTCAGCAGAACGACTATACATACATGATTACAAAAGAGAGACACAAAGCGATGGAGTAACTCAGCGGGTCAGACAGCATAATGTGACATTTCAGGTCTGGGTCTGTCCTCAGACCTGCTCAGTCTGAAGAAGGGTCCCAACCCAAATCGTCACCTGTCCATGTTCTTCAGAGATGCTGCTTCACCTGCTGAGCTACTTCTGCACTTTGTGTCTATCTTTGCTATAAAGCAGTGTCTGCAGTTCTTTGTTTCTATACATGGTTACAATAAAGCTGTCCACTCTGTACAGATACAGGTTAAAGGGTATTTAATCGGGGCGGCACAGTGGCACAGCAGTAGAGTTGCGGCCTTACAGCGCCAGAGACCCGGGTTAAATCCTGACTACAGGTGTTGTCTGTACGGAGTTTGCATGTTCTCCCCTGTCTAGGTTTACTCTGGGTGCTCAGGTTTCGTCCCTGGAACCGGGTTTGTAGGTTAATTGATTTCTGTAAATTGTCCCTAATGAGTAGGATAGAACTAGTGTCCGGGTGATCAATGGTCAGCACGGACGTGGTGGGCCGAAGGACCCGTTTCCACACTGTATCTCTAACCTAAAATAATTTGGCCTGTACAACTCTCCAGTAGAGATTATGCCTGAGATTCATTGCCACATCCAAGGTCAAACAGCTCTCTCTCCCATTTTCTATTCCACCCCCCCCCCCCCCCCCCCCCCCCCCGGATAGATTAGCCGTATCTGGGCTCCTGTCTCCACAGTACGTTATTAAACAGAGTTACTACCATCATCTCCTTTATTCATTATTCATCATAGGCACTGCCAGAATTAACTTGCTCTCTCGCAGCAAAGAATCGTGGATTAGTCAGATGTCAAGCTGGGAAGGGTGCAGAGAAGATTTACGAGGATGTTGCCAGGACTCGAGGGCCTGAGCTACAGGGAGAGAGGATGGGCAGGCTAGGACTCTACTCCTTGGAGCGCGGGAGGATAAGGGGTGATCTTATATACAAAATCATGAGAGGAATTGATCGGGTAAATGCACAGTCTCTTTGTAAGGAGATCGAGAACCAGAGGACACAGGTTTAAGGTGAGGGGGAGAAGATTTAATAGGAACCTGACTGGCAACATTTTCACACAAAGGGTGGTGGGTGTATGAGCCGGTGGAGGAGATAGTTGAAGCAGGTACTATTGCAATTTTTAAGAAACATTTAGACTGGTACATGTACAGGATAGGTTTAGAGGAATACGAGCCAAAGGCAGGCAGGTGGGACAAGTGTAGATGGGGCGTTGGTTAGTTTGGGCAAGTTGGGCCGGAGGGCCTGCTTCCACGCTGTATGACTATGACTAATGCTGAGAACTATGGCAGCCATTTCAAATGCAATGTAAATAGTTTTTTGTGCTGCTTGCACAACTGTTGTCCTAGTAATTGGTTTAAGTTGATTGTTGCTTATTAACAACTCTCTAGCACAAACTTGTGTCTTCCTGAGGATACCTCCAGGAACGCAGTACAATGAAAAGCTTTATTAATGCATGCTATTAAGTCAACAGAAAGACTATTTATGATTACAATCAAGCCACCCAGAGTGTACAGATCCAGGAAAAGGAAACAATGTTCAGTGCAAGATAAAGTCCAGTAAAGTCTGATTAAAGATAGTCCAAGGGTCTCCAATAAGGTAGATGGGAGATAGACACAAAAATCTGGAGTAACTCAGGGGGACAGGCAGCATCCCTGGAGGGAAGGAATGGGTGATGTTTCGGGTCGAGACCCTTCTTCAGATAGATGGGAGGTCAGGACCGCTCTCTAGCTGGTGATAGGATGGTTCAGTTACCTGGGAAGAAACTATCCCGAAATTCAGATGTGTGCGTTTTCATACTTCTTTACCTCTTGCCTGATGGGAGAGGGGAGAAGGGAGTGATTGGGGTGAAACTGGTCCTTGATTATGCTGGTGGCCTTGCTGAATCGAGGACACATCATGTTGCACACATTTGGATTTATCCCCAATACTTTCCTCTGTCCACAGAGGGAGTTGTGACATCAGGAAGTTGACCTTGTCCTCCTGAGAGAGACGGGCCATATCAGAAATCAATGTCAACACAAAGGGTCACACTGCATTGACTCTCTGTTGCTGCGAACACCCTCTTCAATCTAAACACAGCAGCATATCGACAACGCCCAGGTATGTTGAGAATTAAACTGGAAGGAGCTACCGTGAAACATTATAGCGGCAGATTTTCCTGTTTCAGTGCCCTGACACACTTGATCTACTCTGACAAAGTGTCTGGAGGGAAATCAGACCGCCAAAGATGCTCACCTGATTTTACATTCATCTTAATTAATGGAAAATAAATCAACAGTGATGTTAGTTCCTCCCCAGCTGATATCTTTTTTTTACGAAATGCAGTGATCCAATCGACCAAACATATAATTAGGAAACTCTCCATCATTTGCTTGTGTCCAATAGATCTGCTGTCTCCCAATGCAATTATTATGCAATGCTGAAGTACAATAAAAGCGTAGACCAACCTTCCATAGTATTTGTGAGAATGCTGGCCACACTTAAAGCTCTCTGCCTTGGAGTGGGTTCATCCAGAAAATCCATGGAATGTTGATTAGATCTAATCCTTCTCTTCTTATGATCTGCATCTGTGTGGGTGCCCTGGAAATCACACACATTCAATCATGCCATGTCAAATATATCAGTAGCAACAATGGAATAAAAGTTTGTGCCTTACAAACTTAGCCCACACCTCTCTTGCTTACATTTTAAGTTCGGTTTAGTTTAGATATACAGCATGGAAACAGGCCATTTGGCCCACTGAGTCCACGCAGACCAACGATCGCCCATATACTAGTTCTATTCCTACGCACTAGGGACAATTTAAGGAAGCCAATTAAAGTCAAACCTACACATCTTTAGGATGTAGGAGGAAACCTGAGCACCCAGAGGAAACCCAGGTGGTCACAGTGAGAATGTACAAACTCCGTACAGATACAGGGTCTCTGGCAGCATTTCTACCGCTGCACCTCTATGTCACCCTATACTTGGTCTGTGAAATATACTTATGAGTGGAAACCGGACTGGATATGATGCTGAGGCACTCTTGAAATCGTTGACCTCTCAGCAGCAGTTACAGTGGTGTACACTATAATTAATAGTTTTTTATTTTAAACTCAGGGAGGGGGAAAAGGGTGGTTCATAGTTGAAGGCAATGGTGAACAGGCCAGTTGATTTACCCAAATGAATGATGCATAGGGCGCCACAGTAGCGCAGCAGGTAAGGCTGCTGCCTCACATCACCAGAGACCCGGGTTCGATCCTGACCTTGGGTGCTGCCTGTGTGTGAAGTTTGCACTGTGACCGCGTGGGTTTCCTGCGGATGTTCCGGTTTCCTCCCATATCCCAAAGACGTGCGGGTTTGTAGGTTAATTGGCCTCTGTAAATTGCCCCTAGTGTGTACGGAGTGGAAGAGAAAGTGGGATAACATGGAACGGAGAGATTTGATGGTTGGCGTGAACTCAATGGGACGAAGGATCTGTTTCCATGCTGTAGCTTTAAACTAGATAACTGTTTTATTCAGACTACTGAAGCACTGCATGTTTTATAGTATTCAATAACTTCCTTTTGCATAAACTGTACATTTAACAAGTCTTAACACATTAAAAAAAATCCTTGTGGCATCTGATTGAAAAGTAAAGGGAAATTTTTCTTTTACATTTTTACACTTGATCACTGTTGCCCTGAGATTGCTGTGTCATTCCTGATTTACTAACACTGCTCATTATTTGCTGACATATTGTTAACATAGAGAGTCTGTAAGGACTTTATTAAAACACTTTAGTAACACAGTGAATCAGTGCTCACAGCGCCAGAGACCCGGGCTCGATCCTGACCTCTGGTGCTGTCAGTGTGGAGTAGAAAGTGGATTTGGTTATGCAACTATATTATAAAGTGGGATAACATAGCATCTTTGATTCACTCAGAGGGCATTTGGAACAAGCTGCCAGAGGAGGTAGTTGAGGTAGGGACTACTTACAACTTTTAAAATACTTTTGGACAGGTACATGGATAGGAACGGTTTAAAGGGATATGGGCCTAATGTGGGCAGGTGGGATTAATGTAGATGGAGCATCTTGATCAGCTTGGACAGGCTGGGCCAAATGACCAGGTTCCATGCTGTAAGACTCTATAACCTTTGTTTGGAAAAAAAACAAGCTTATGCTGGATCTAGTTTGAATAATAGATATAGATATAGATATGCCATTTATTGTCACTATACATGTACAGTGAAACTGAAAGCTGCTCGTACTCAGTGCATACATACAATTTTACACAAAAAACAAGAAACAGAAAAACAAAACAGAAGGGAGATGGGGGGGGGGGGGAATAGGTGCACAAATTCTACGGCGCTACATACATATATACAGATGGAAGTCCTGTTGGGCGGTGTAGTCAGTGCATGTGTGGATTTGAATTTATGGTAGATATAATTCTCGGGAAGCAGCTATTCCTGAGTCTGTTTGTCCTGGATTTGATGCACCTATAGCGCCTTCCAGAGGGCAGCAGGTCGAACAGTCCAAACGCAGGATGGGAGCTGTCTTTGGTGATCTTCTTTGCCCTGCTAAGGCAGCGGGAGGTGTAGATGTCCATCAGGGAGGGGAGAGGGCAACCAATGATCCTCTGCGCTGTCCTGGTTACCCTCTGAAGCCTCTCCCTGTCTGCCATGGTGCAGCTGCCATACCATGCTGTAATGCAGTATGTCAGCAGGCTCTCGATGGACGAGCGGTAGAAGGTCAGCAGCAGGTTAGAGTCCAGGTTGTGCTTCCTGAGGACCCTCAGGAAGTGCAGCCGCTGCTGAGCCTTCTTGATGACCGCTGTTGTGTTGTCCGTCCAGGAGATGTCAGCCGCGATATGGACGCCGAGAAACCGGAAGGTGTTGACCCTCTCCACACACTCGCCGTTAATGTGTAGGGGGACTAAGTCGGTGCTGTGCCTCCTGAAGTCGACAATGAGCTCTTTTGTTTTCCTGGTGTTCAGAGCCAGATTGTTTTCAGAGCACCAGGTTTGTCAACTTCAGGACTTCCTCTCTGTAGGCTGCCTCGTCTCCCTTTGAAATAAGTCCAACCACAGTAGTGTCGTCAGCAAATTTGACGATGCGGTTGTTGTTGTGGGCCGGACTACAGTCGTAGGTGTAGAGACAGTATAAGAGGGGGCTTAGCACACAGCCCTGTGGGGAACCGGTACTCAACCTGCGAGTGGAGGAGAGGTGGGGGCCAAGTCTCACAGTCTGGGGCCGGTTTGTGAGGAAATCCTTAATCCAGGCACATGTGACAGTGGGGAGGCCGAGAGTGACCAGTTTACCAATGAGGATGTCCGGGATGATTGTGTTAAAGGCTGAACTAAAATCCACAAAGAGCATCCGGACGTAGCTCTGCCCCTGCTCCAGATGGCTCAGCACAGAGTGGAGAGCTACGGTGATGGCGTCTTCTGTGGATCTGTTTTGGCGATAAGCGAATTGGTGGGGGTCGAAGTCTGGTGGTAGATAGTCCTTGATGTGCTGGAGGACCAATCTCTCGAAGCACTTCGTGATTACCAGAGTGAGGGCAACAGGACGGTAGTCATTAAGGCTGGTGATGGGAGACTTC